>NW_015388391.1:32687-73973 GCF_001527695.2 Protobothrops mucrosquamatus
GTACCTGAGCCAGAGTTTGGGTTTGTGATCAGATTTTTCTAGAGCTTGGGTTTCAAAGTGTTCCATGTAGAGGTTTGCAATGACAGGTGAGAGGGGTGATCCCATAGGTGCTCCTTCTATTTGTTTGTATTTTTGTCCATTATAGATGAAGTATGTGTTGGATAGGCAGTGGTTGGTGAGATCTAGAATGTGCTTGGGGGGGTTATATTTGTTTTGGATAGCTGTCAAGGCTTCTTTGATAGGTACTTGGGTGAAGAGGGATATGACATCGAAGCTCATGAGTAGGTCGCTGGGCTGTAAGTTTTGTTTCTTTATGATCTCTATGAACTGGAATGAGTTTTTTACGTGTGAGGTGATGGATTCTGCATAGGGTTGTAGTTGTTTGGCGAGAAATTTGGCTAGGTTTTGTAGAGGTGAGCCTATGGAGCTGACTATGGGTCTAAGTGGGGTTCCTTCTTTGGGTATCTTGGGGAGCCCATAGAGCTTAGGGCATCTGGATGATTTCTCTCTGGGAATTATTCTTTGCTGGATCTCTTTGCTGATGGGGGAGGCTTTTATTTTGGATCTAGTGGTTTTTTCCAGGTAGGTGGTGGGATCTGTGTTTAGGGGTTTGTATGTGGAGTCTTGGAGTAGGTTGGTTAATTTGGTTTGGTAGTCAGATGTGTTCATAACCACCGTGGCATTGCCTTTGTCTGCTGGTAGGATTATTATGCTGGTGTCTTCTTTCAGGTTAAGTAGTGCTGTCTGTTCCTCTTTGTGTAAGTTGATTTTGGGTGGCTTGCTGGTGCAGAGGATGTTGGTGATTTTGAGTCTGATTCTGTTAGCATCGTCGGGGTTGATTTTGGTCAGGCTGGTTTCAACTCCGCATATAATGGTTTCAGTGGGGATGTGTTTGGGAACGACTGCAAAGTTGAATCCTTTGGAAAGGACATTGGTTTCGGCTTTGGTGAGGATCCTATCTGAGATGTTATGCACTGTTTGTTTCATGTATGGTTGTGAGGGCGGAGGGGTTTGTTTCTGGCATTCTTGTAGTCTTCGGAATTTGTTGGTGTGTGTGTCTGTCTTGAGGGTGGTCTGTGTTTCGCCTCTCCAGATGGCGAGTTGTTTGGATTTTTCCCAAAGTGCGGGGTGGATGATGATAGTTGTGCTGAGGTAGAATGTGCAGAATTATATCTTCTTTTCCTGCTTGACCATCCATGCACACAACTGAGTACAAATTAATTTGAAATGCCATTAATTTACTGGAAACCCAGTTAGCCTATTTTGCCAAATGCTTTACTATTTGCATTCACAAGAGAGAGAGAGAGAGAGAGAAAATAACAAACAGACAATAAACAGGCTATACTTATTCAAGAAACCAACATGAAACTAATATTTTAATGTATATAGTTAAAATGTAATTTATTTAAGGAAATCAGAATTTACATGACAGTTAAACATAAAAGACTGAAAATATTCTAAATGGCAAAGGATTATGCTTGCAAAATACAGGTTCACTAGTGCAAAACATCTGATTATGTGCCCTGTTTTTTCCTGTCTTTTTGCTGTTTTAAATTAATTTTAGGACAAAAAAGCAAGCTTAATTGTTTTCTGTAGCCTTGATAAAAACTTAACTGGAGTTCTAGGCATTTTGCATTCAAAGGGAAATTTCACTAAATCCTTGTAATTTCACTGATATCTCCATTGCCTTTTTTCAGGNCTTCTTCTTCTTCTTCTTCTTCTTCTTCTTCTTCTTCTTCTTCTTCTTCTTCTTCTTCTTCTTCTTCTTCTTCTTCTTCTTCTTCTTCTTCCATATCCATTATCGGACATTGGCGATCATGTTGGCGATCCTGTTTTTATCAGCAGCCACACAAAAAAGTGCTGCTGAGCTTTGTCCAAACTAGTCCCTTAGATTTTGAAGCCATGATGTTCTTCTTCTGCCTGGACCTCATTAATCTTTCCCTGGAAGATTAAACAGAGTATGCCATATTTTTCTGGATGTCACATCATATGTACGAAATATTCTAACTTTTGTTTTTTAATTATTTTGATGATTTCCCTTGGCTTTCCCAGGCGGCTTATCACCTCCTCATTTCTGATCTTGTCAACCCATCTTATATGTAGCAGCCACCTATAAATCCATATTTCAAATGCTTCTAGTCTCTTCAGGTGGCCTTCTGTCAGAGACCAACTCTCTACTCCATAGAGAAGGATAGAAAAAAATATAACATCTGACAAGCCTGATTTTCAATCTTAGGCTTATGTTGTGACTGCAGAAGACCTTTTTCATTTTGAAGAATGCTGTTCGAGCTTTCTCTATTCTTGTCTTTACTTCAGTGGTCATGTCCCAGCTTTCATGTAAATTAGAACTGAGGTGTGTGATCCTTTCAACTTTTTCTAATGATATTCCTTCCGAATTTATTGGTGGTAAATTAATGGATTGTTTGCTGATGACCATGATCTTGGTTTTTGAGGTGTTAAGTTTCAAGCTGTATTTTTCAGATATTTCTGTGACTCTGTTGATGAGGAGCTGAAGGTCTTCATGCGTACTGGCAAGCAGAACTGTATTATCAGCATATCTTACATTGTTGATCCAAACACCGTTTACTTTGTTGCCAGCATCGATGTTCTCCAGTGTCTCATTGAAGATTGACTCAGAGTAGATATTGAACAACAGTGGAGACAGAATACATCCCTGTCTGACCCCTCTTCATATTTCTGCATCAGCTGAGTATTTTTGGCCTAGTCTCACATTTGCTACCTGATGCCAGTATAGATTCTTTATGATTTGGATGACTTTGTCATCTAGTCCCCCTTGTTTCAGGATTTCTAATAGTTTGCTGTGTTTTATTTTATCAAATACTTTTTCAAAATCAATGAAGCACATGTAAACACTGTGATTGACATCTCTACAACACTGTACAAGAACTTGAATGCTGAATAGCACATCTCGTATACTAAGATTGTTTCTGAAACCAAATTGTGTGTTACATAGATGCTCCTCAATTTTATTGTATATTCTTATGTGAATTATTCTCAGGAATATTTTCCGGGCATGACTCATTAAGCTTATTGTTCTGTATTCAGTACACTTCTTTGCATTTATTTTTTGGGGGATTGTCACAAAGGTTGATTTTAGCCAATCATTTGGTATCTTTCCTGTTTCATATATCCGATTGAAGAGCTGCAGTAAAAAAATCTTCCCATTGTCTTCCAGCAATTTTAAAATTTCTACTGGGATATCATCAGGTCCTGTGGCTTTTCTTGTTTTTGCTATTTTTATTGCATGTTCAACCTCCTCCATAGTGATGTTTGGTCCAGTTTTTATACTTCCCATATCTATATCATCCCTAGTGTCCTCAAAAAGTTCTTCAATATATTCCTTCCATCTTTTTAGTTTTTCATCCTCATCTAAGATAATTTTCCCCTCTTTGTCAACTAAGTTGTTGGTTTTCTTTTTGTAGAGACTTACTGCTTCTTTCACTTTTTTGTGTAAATTGAAATTATCATGCATATGTTCTGTCTCTTCTATTTCCTTGCATCTCTTTGCAAACCACTTTTCTTTTGCCAGTTGAATTTTTATTCTAATTGTTTTCTGCAATTTATTGTATTTTTCTTTGTTTTTATTTTTATAAGATCTTCTTTCATCCATAAGATGAAGAATTTAGCCTATACATACACATATCTCCCATCCATGTTAAGCAGTACTGACTCTTATTGGCTTCACCAACCAGTTGCTGTCCCACATAGAATCAATTTTGTATCTACTTAATATAAATTAGGAGATAGCCATGTATTTGTTCAGAACACAGATACAATAGGAAAAAACAGTAGCTTCAGTCCTAATGGTTATGTCTAAATCAAGACATACTTTTAGAAGTACCAAATGAGAGTTCTTTTTATAGAAGTGCTCAAATAAATTGTTTTGAGTTTCCTGCAGGAATAAATGTAGTTACATTTCATCACTACTATACAAGATAATAAATTCAACCTTCATGCTACTGGAAAAACAATAGCCTTATCTGCTTCCTCCTACAAACTACATGGAATTATGGGCATAATTTTGGATAGAGGTCTTTTATTTTTTCTGTAAATATTCTCTTCCTGAAATTTACTTGGTTTTTCTGCCTGGTGACTTCTCAGTAGATTTAGTGTTATCTGGACACACTTTATTATAACTCTTGCAATTGATTTCACTGTGTTCTTTTTAGGTGCCTGGTCTGGCAATTGCAGCATCCGCAACGTCTATATATATGGCATCTTGGTTTTCCTTCTACTAGAACTCTGGAATAACTCTTATTTTATCACCATCATAGCTGCCAGCCCGAGCCCAACAAAATTAAGAAGGGAACCAATTATAAACAGGCAGGTATTTTTTTCAATATGGATTATTGCCAATAGTTTTCTAATGCTCACATAATATTGGAAGCAAGCATATAATGAGTCACTGAAGTTTATACAACAAAATGAATTAAAACTTAGGTAATATCCTTACTGTTGGCAAAGAGTAGAATTTTTTTTAAAAAAATCAATCTTGGCAAAGTTTTAAATAAATGGCTTATGTAGTATTTTCTCCATTAATTCTATTGTGCTAAATTTCACAATGCCCTAACTAAATTCAAAATGATGGCATGTTTCAGTAATAACTTAGGTCTGTTGTCTGGATTCAGTTATGAATACTTTAGCATGTTGACTTCATTGAGAATAAGCATCTATAGATGCAGTCGAGCATTTATGAACAGATGTTATATTACAGGATTTTTAAAATGTTTAGTCAACCCTAAATTAATTCTAATCACTAAGGCAGATTAACTATTTCTTTTACATTGCATGAAACAACCTATTTGTATGCATTTCCAAACATTACTTATTGCAGTGTAATAAATTTCTTGAAGGATCATGTATTACAAAGTCATAATTTACAGTTAGTCAAGGGCTAGCTCACTTTGCTATCCACAGCCCTGTATTCAGTGGGACTTATTTCCTAAAAAAAAACCCTTAGTTTAGGATTTTATCCTACATACACTGAGAATAAAATTTATTGGAAAATGGCTGTTACTGACTAATAGTCATACATTTGATTGTACATAATTAAGTGCCATTTCCCCAGTTTGATTTAATGGTTAAGGCACTAGGCTAGAAAGCAGGACACCATCAGCCTAGGCATGAAAGCCTAGTTATTGTCTCTCAATCCAACTCACCTCACAAGATTGTGTGTGGGAAATAGGAGGAGAAAGGTATGTTGGCTATGTTTGCTGCCTTTATTTATATTATTTGTAAAAATAATAAAGACAGAATACAAATAAACAAATCAATAAATAATGGAGTTTCCAATTAGCTTCATCTGAGGTCCTTCTACATTGCAGTGGTTCTGGAAAGAGTCACTTTCACATCCATCTTTGGATATTTCATATACTTGTTTGCTTATTACAGTAGATTTAGAGGTTGGCAAAGTGACTCTGAGCAGCTTCAGTTTTTTTAAAAAAGATAAAAAATGTAGAGATAATCTGAAACATCCAGTAGTTTAAACTTTCTGCTGTTCTGGAGCATAGCCCATCTTAATTCATTCCCAATTTTGGAGTATGAGTTATAAAAATTGAACTCTGTTACCTTCTTATCAGTTAAGGGATTGGACAATACTGGTTTCTTTTTTTTTATCTTAATGAAACAAAATTTCAGGAATTATAGGACATTGTAAGAAGAGGCAGAATGCCAGATTTCAGTGCAAGGAAATTTTAGCTGCACACTTTTTTCTTTCTGTTTGAAATGTGTGCAGCTAAAACACATTTTATATTTTTAACTGCCTTCTAATTTGGCATCCAAGAAGAATAGTGCCCCCTGATTTTTCTTGACTGAGCTAAGACCATCATGAATTATCTTATTAAGACCAACATTGTGAGGTTCATACCAACTTAGTCTGGAGATGTAATCATTCAAGTTTGTTTCATGAAATCTGTTTCCCTGAAAATTGCTGTCTTCCCAACTATAATGCTTATAATTGCTTGTGAAAGAAAATGAATAAAATAGAATAGAATAGAATAGAATAGAATAATAACTTTATTGTCACTTTGAATGTACACTAATCAGCATACATTAAAATGAGATTTTGTTGCATACAGCTCTCAAAGGGTCACTACCTCCAATACACACTACATAAATATGACAAAAATAAATAAATACAGAATTATGCATATACCCACATATATTATATGACACAGGGAAACAACAGTCTAGTTCTGATTATGTATACATGTGCATGTTGAGAAAAACGAATCTTGCGAGTTTACCAGACAGATGGCATAGGGAACAAAGCTATTACAGAATTGAGTAGTCCTGCTAGAAATACTTCGAAACCTCCTCCCAGAGGGGAGCAAAAAAAAAAAGTGGGTGTGTGAGGTCTGTAATAATGCTTTGAGCTCTAAGCACACAGCGCTTATAAGCAGCATCCTGAATATCAGGAAGCGAGATTCCTATGGTCTTCTCCGCTGTCCTTACCATTCTCTGTATGGACTTTCTATCTGAGGCACTGCTGCCACAAACCAGACAATGATGCAGTTTATTAAAATGCTCTCAATCGTGCCTCTGTAAACAGGACAGAAGGAGACAGATGTACATATCAGAAAATATTCCTTACAATTCCAATTCCAAATCTATGTTGTATGTATTCTATTGCTTAAGATGTTTTGAAAATGCTAGACTTCATTTAAAATAAACAGGAATTCTGCAATTCTGCTGAGAGAGAGACAACAGCATTATACAAGTGGGGAAAGGATTTAATTATTATAGCTGGTACAGGTGTTATGTTGCCTGTGCTTCTTCTGTTGGACAGCTCAGACTAACTTTGATCAAAGAAGGATCACCCAAGTGAAAGGTATGGAATAATCAGTAGACAGCAAAGCACTTGGCTGTTGATCACCCTCAACAAATTACTATTTGAAGATACTTTCAACCTTCAACAGCACTGACTTCTGAAGACGTGACTGCAATTACAGGATACTGAAGTGTAGTCTGGATTGCATTCTTTCAATTAAATAAGGAATATGATCCATTGCAGTAAATTGTCAGCAAGCTGCCTTTTACACGAAGCCCTAAAATGTACACTAGGAAAAACCCACAGACCTAAATTGTTTCCAGTTTCTCCACCCCCTCCAAATTCTTTTATCAACAATATCCTGACAAATCTCCTTCACATAAACCTTAGGCATAACTGTTTACCATCACAGCGTACTTACCATGTAATTCTGACTGAAATACAAGGCAAACAGAAGGATTTATTTTCAGAACATGATGGCCATATGTTTGGAATTGACATTAATGGAATTCATACTCCTGACTCTACAAATACTGTAAGTGGAAAATTCTGGACTATAAATACAGATTCATCGATTGCAACAAAGCAACTGCTCTTTTGCAAGATATGGGAATTGAGCACCAGCAGTGAGTTGCCACTGTCAAATAGATGGGCAATGCAAAGATTATGGCAAAGGAGCTACAAATAAATTGTGTTGACATCTCAATAGTGCAGAGATGCAACCTTTCACTGGCAATACTTGTCCTTCATTTGGCATACTGACATTTTCAATATAAGAATGAGTGGGAACATTATCAAACCTGAATTTAATTTGATGCCATTTAAGTTTCATCATATTACTTTAAATAAATGAAATACTATTGTGGTAACTTCTAATAATGTTATTGCATTGTCCCATCAAAATTATACCTGGAGGAATTCTGGCAGCTGTATCTAAGATTTTGAGGAGTTTATGTTTCTCTTGGACTTTATATTAGGCATTGCCACTAAAAGGAAAGTTACAGCATTCCTTTTTGGGAGCAGAAAAGGAAGACATAAATTGAAATTATTACCCATCACTTCTCATAAAACAGGAATATTACATTCTCTTGAACAGTGCAAACAATTTTGGCTCGGGGCCATCTTAACAGAGTCTTGCATCATTGCAAACCTATTGATATTTTCTATAAAGTAAAACCTATAATAAATCATGCATCTCCATGCTCATGTTATTATTTAATGACCATATTAAGTTTGATTCCTGATTTTGCCAGCAATATGGAAGTAATTTTCAATCACCCTTCCAATCTTTTTTTTTAACCTCCCAATCTAATTGACAACCCTGGAATTTCCTAGAGGTTTCTATCTGAGCCAGACTTGTCCCAGCTTTGATACTACTGTGTTATCATCTTGCAATATGAATATTGAAGAGAGAAATACCTTCATATATCTGTTAGAATCAAAAGTTGTTGTTTTGATGTTTAATATTCAAGTATTTCTGAAATTTCTGTGGAAGGAAGGGAGGGAGGGAGGGAGGGAGGGAGAGAGGAAGGAAGGAAGGAAGGAAGGAAGGAAGGAAGGAAGGAAGGAAGGAAGGAAGAAGGAAGGAAGGAAGGAAAGAAAATTATTGATGCACTAGGACCATAGATGTTCATTTTTTAAAGTTAGTATTCAACCAGATCTGGGCCTTCCGCAAGTATTGCACTATAAATTCAATTATTATTTGCTAAAAATCATAGATAAGGAGAATTGTGGTCCAAGACACTTAGAAGGCAGCAAGCTTGCCTTAGGTTTTCTTTATAGTAGGTTGGCCAGCAAATACAAAGCCTTTATGGCCAGAACAGTTGCAGGGTAAATTCATATATTTAAGAAATTTTATCCTTCGGTTTGCATGTAGTGTAATTTAAAGAGAAAGGGGAAGAGAGAGAGGGGGTGGGGGGGAAGAGAGAAAGAGAGAAAATGACATCTGCAAATTTTTATTTGCTAATTCTCAAAGACCATGAAGCCTCCTGGGTATCTTTTTCATTTCCTCAATAGATAGTTTAGTTTTTAACATACATATTTCCATTGGCCAAGTGAAAGAGATGAAAAGCTTTGTGTAAAATTGATTTGGCATACACATAAAAGGGGACTTTGTATAAAGCAGGTGGTCCTAACCAGAAACTCCTCTTCACCAAATATGACCTAAGTAAGTAATAAAGTAAATATAAAGAAAATATATTTCCAAATGCAGTTCAAGACAGCCTCCTTGAAATGAAAAATGGTAAGTTATTTTTGAAGAAATAAATGAATGTAAAATCTATTAAAATAATTCAAATAGGGCAAAAGAGCTGAAGAAGAAAATATACCATTCTGAACCTCCAAGAGTGTTCCTTGTAACCTTGTTTCACTATAGCCTCTGAAACACAGGTAGTCCTTTCTCTTTTGCAATCTCAAAGATCACACTGCCACGATTCTAACCAGAGGTTACAATAAAAAAGATATATTAAACCTTTTGTATCATCAATATATGTATGTGCAGCTATCTGGTTTATTGACATTTGATTTATTCATTGATCAGGTTTACCAGACCATCTTTATTCTCTGACTTTATTTCTGAAACAGTACAATGCAATGCAAACATTTCAGAAGATGACTAGTGGATGAATGGGAAAAGTTACAGGAGACAGAAGCATGAGGTCATAGAACTACAGACACAGAAACTGTGTGAAAAATATGAAGTTAGTTGGAAAGCTGAAAGTAAAAACATATACAGTAGGGAAACTCTTGGCTGCCAAGAAAGAGATAACCAAAATATCTCATGGAGAATGTCTTGTTGTCTATAACTTAAAGAATTTCCTCAAGGTTGCAAAGACCTATGATATAAACAGCAGTTGGAAGAATCCCAGGGAGAGCTGGACCATTCCCAGTGAGAACTAAGCTGACCAACAGTAGCTGAGACACTGAGGTCAAAAAAAGCTCTAACTTCAGTGAAATTCCATATACTCTGTGAGAACGCCTATTCTGCTGTATTCGGATTTTCTTTTGAATCATGGAATGCACTATATCGAGACCCAACATTTGTGGTCGTTATATTGATTCAGAAATGAGAGATCAGCACAAATGTTTCAAAATGTAATATAAACTAATTTCTCTTCCATTACTATTCCTACATAAAGAGAGCCTTTCCTTTCCCTTTCCCTTTCCCTCCCCCTCCCCCTCTCCTCTCCTCTCCTCTCCTCTCCTCTCCATTGTAGGCAATAAGAAACCTGAAGCAAGATTACAACTTTGTTTAGGATATAAATAAACCTATTATCAGTAGAGTAAAACCAAATAAACCTGTATTTATCATCAGATAAATAGAGATCATCCTCTGTAAAAGGAAAAACAACCCCCCACAATTCTAAAGTAAGCCATATCTATAAAGTTGCCTGCTTTGTAGACATCCACAATCCTCATTCTGGACTATGTTTCATTCTCTCCCACCTTGACATCAGGGATAGGCCGAAGCCCCTCAATAAATTGTATAGTCTGGAATTTGTAGTGTTGTTCCCCCAGTGGCTTTAGAGATCCAGTGAACAGGAGAAAGTTCTAATCTTCCGCACCAAACCACATGTTGCTGTGCTCAAGGGCAGCAAGAAATCAACATAGTTCCATCCTCTGGGAATGTTGTGATCAGAGTATTATAACAGACTCACTGAATATCTGCCATGATCATCTGAAGGCTGAAATATTATGAGAAATGGCACAGGAAAATTAGGTAGAAATATTGTTTATTCTGCTAGATGTCACCTGTCTAATTTCTTAGGGAAAACAATAAAGATACCCCCCCCCATTCATAGAATTCTTTCTGGCATTAGCATCTTTTTGTTTCTCAACATATGAATTTTGAAAATGCAGAATGGAAAGGCTGGTTTCAAATGAGAAACTGAAATGAAACACAGAAGGCATCATGTGCTTTAATCATTTACACACATTACTCTGAAAAGCAAGGGAAGAACTGCAATTATTCTCAGTATAAAGAAAGAAAGGAGAAGTTTCAAACTAACGAATTGTACAATCTATCCTTAATTACAGCAAGCATAGCATTGGGCAGAGTTAAATAGGAGAAACATAGTGTTGTTCTTTCAATTGTCTGATATGGAGAAAAATTGTAATTTCTGACTATCTGATTTATTCCCTGACTAAAGAGCTGGAATAGAAGATGATCCAACAGAAGTGAGCTTGGCTGGTGCAAAGACAGTCTTATTCATCAGATCTCAGCAGCCAGCATTTGGAGAGTTGTCTTGGTCTGCAATTGTATGAAATTGTTTAGAATAAAATAGAATAGGAATAGGAATAGGAATAGGAATAGGAATAGGAATAGGAATAGAATAGAATAGAATAGAATAGAATAGAATAGAATAGAATAGAATAGAGCTGAAAGGGACCTTGGAGGTCTTCTAGTCCAGCCCCCTGCTCAAGCAGGAGAACCTATACCATCTCAGACAAGTGACTATCTAGAAAACCTCCAGTGATGAAGCGCCCATGATTTCTGAAGGCAAGCTGTTCCTCTGGTTAATTGTCCTCACTGTTGGGAAGTTTCTCCTTAATTCCAAGTTGCTTCTCTCTTTGATTGGTTTCCATCCATTGTTTCTTGTCCTGTCCTCTAGTGCTTTGGAGAATAATGTTGGTGTCATGTGATAAGGAAGTTGTGCAGCAGACAAAAATGGTAGGAAATATATGTGGCATTAAAAGGAGACTAAGAAAAATGTTGCTACAGAAAGAAGCAATAGTGGAGGATTGTAAAAAGAATTCAAAAGCATTTTTAGGCAAAGAATGGTTCAGAATGCAAGTAAGGATTTTATTAGAGGTTATTTTATACAACATAATAGTGAACTCATAAAGAAGAGTCAAGAGAAAATACAAGTTATTTTGAATGAAATAAAGAGAAAAGAAAAATTAAAGAAATTTTAAGAAAAGTATTTCTTAAAAAATCAAGCTTTTATTTTATTTATTAAATTTATATGCCACCCATCTCACTATTCTAAGTGATTCTGAGTGGCTGCAAGCTTATGATATCAGTCAGAGAAATGGAATGTTAACAGTATTTACGTTGACATGGCAGCTATGTTAATAGAAAGAGAAATGGAAATGGAAATGAATTATATAATGCAAAAAAAATGTTGACTTTGTGAACAATCCAGGGGAGTAGCTGGGAAATAAATCAAGTAAAAAAGAAAAGAAAATGAGGATTACAGAGGAACAGAGGAAGATGAAACCTATAACAACAGGGGAAGTTTCTGAAGCTATAAAAAGTGTTAAACTGTGGAAGCTACCTGGACTGTATGGATTATCAGGTTTTTATTATAAATGTTTTTGGTGTGAACTTTTACAACGTTTACAAAACAGGAGGAAAAATGTCAGAGAATTGGAAAAAGGCTAAGAATAGAATAGAATAGAATAGAATAGAATAGAATAGAATAGAATAGAATAGAATAGAATAGAAGAGTTGGAAGGGACCTTGGAGGTCTTCTAGTCCAACCCCATGTTTAGGCAGGAAACCCTATGCCATATCAGTAAAATGGTTGTTCAATCTCTTCTTAAAAACTTACAGTGCTGGAGCATTCACAACTTCTGGAGACAAGTTGTTCCACTGGTTATTGTTTTAACTGTCAGGAAATTTCTCCTTAGTTCTAGGTTGCTTCTCTCCTTGATTAGTTTCCATCCATTGCTTCTTGTCCTGCCTTCAGATGTTTTTGAGAATAGTTTGACTCCCTCTTCTTTGTGGCAACCCCTGAGATATTGGAAGACTGCTATCATGTCACCCCTAGCCCTTCTTTTCATTAAACTAGACATACCCAATTCCAGCAACCATTCTGATAAGTTTTAGCCTCCAGCCCCCTGATCATCTTTGTTGCTCTTCTCTGCACTCTTTTTAGTGTCTCAACATCTTTTTATATTGTGGCAACCAAAACTGGATGCAGTATTCCAATTGCAGCTTTACCAAGGCATTATAAAATGGTATTAACACTTCACACGATCTTGATTCTATATAGCATTAATACATAAAGAGGACAATATTTAACTTTAATAAGAAACTTTAATTATTTAGTAATAACTACAAGTTGCTCATGGTGATTTTGTAAGAATGTATCATGAGAATCAATGTAGATTTTTATTTAAAAACAGTTAAAGGATAATGTTAGAAATGTTTTGAAAATTTTGGAATATTTGGAGCAATATGATAAAAAAATGAGTCAAATTGATTTTCTTAGATGCAAGAAGGCCTTTGACAGTTTGAACTGGGCTTTCTTATTCAAGGTTCTGGAAGATATGATTTTTTGGAGAGAGCTTTATATTATATGGGAAAGATTGATTAGCACTTTTTTGAAAGCTCAAATAATTGTTAATGGAGATCTAACAAAACATTGTGAGATACCAAATAGGAACAAGACAGGGGTGCCCAGGGATGCAAAAAAGTGTTTATTTTAGTTTTTGAAATATTGAATAAAGATATAAAACCAGATGAGAGAATTGTGTGAGTAAAAAGAAACATATGAGTTAAGGATTTTTGTAGATGATTTGGTGTTTATTTTGGAAAATCCTTTAAAGAGATATGAAATATGAAATTTTAATGGAAAATTAAAAGAATTTAGTGCATGAGCAGGTCTCAGAATTAATAAATAGAATGCTGAGATGTTAACAAAAATATGAAAAAAGATCAAGCAAAATTGTTGAATAAAACAGATTTTAATAGTGAAAAGAGGGTAAAATATCTGTGTATCACTATGACAAATCTAAACTATATGTTATTTCAAAGTAACTATGTCAAAATATGTAATGAAGTTAAAGAGACACATTAAGATGGGAGAAACTACACCTGTCATTGCTGGAGAGAATTTCTGTGATAAAAATGAGTTTTGCTTAGAGTGAAATTTTTGTTTCAGAAAATATCTGTTTTGATATCTGATGCACTATTTAAACAGTGGCAGAAGGATATATTTACATTTGTATGGCAAGGGGGAAAATCCACAAATTAAATATAAAACATTACAGGCTGCAAAGGAAAGAAGAGGATTTGGCTACATGATTTGAAATTGTATTTTGTGGCTTGCTGTTTTGGTTTGGATGAAAGAGTGGCTAACTGCTGAGAAACAGAGGCTGTCAGAGTTAGAGGCACACAACCTGAGATTTGGGTGGCAGGATATTTGTGATAAAACAAAATGAAGGTCAACGTGTATTTTAACAATATTGGGTTAGAGGTGCCATATTAAGAATATGGAATAGATACAAATACAGATTGTGCCTGAAAACACCTTTGTGTAAGATAGTAGAATTTTGTCATGTGTAATATAAAATAAAATCAAGAGAAGAACTTGATATGGTTATTGATAGTTTTCTTGTTTACAATTATTAGAAACATTTAAAGTGAACAAAAGAATTCATGGTTTTGAACACTATAACATTTAAGTTGAAAGAGAATTGCGTACAAATGATGAACATTTAACTGCTAAAATGTACCAACTTTGAATTGAAATTTGAAACAGAAGAAGAACAAGTATAAGAATGTGTGATAAAATGGCATAAATGAGCATCATATCCTAATATTTTTATCAGTGGGACTTTCAATGAATAAGTATAATTAGACTCTGAGGCTGCTCAGAGTCGCTTTGAACCATGAGATAGATAGAAAATAAATTTGATTATAATAAGAATTGGGAAAAATGTGTGCTGTTTTTTACACTTGTATAAATACTTTTCACTAGTATCTCACCATTATGAGATACAATACATACTCTGTCACTAGGAATACACATCTTAAGATTCAAACCATTGTTATATCCTGATAAAGATATTACAGCTGAAATCCATTCATTTAATAGAATAACAAGTTGGAAGGGATCTTGGAGATCTTCTAGTCCAACCCTCTGCTCAAGCAACAAATCCTGAAGTATTCCAGACAATTGACTGTCAATCTCTTTTTTTAAACCTCCAGTGATGGAGCACCCATGGCCTCTGGAAAGAAGTCTTTCCACTGATTAATTGTTCCCACTGTCACAAAACTTTTCCTTAGTTATAGGTTGGATCTCTCCTTGATAATTTTCCTTCTTGTTCTGCCTTCAGGGCTTTGGAGAGTAGATTGATCCCTTCTTCTTTGTGACACACCCTTAAGTATTGGAAGGCTGCTATCATGTCACCACTAGTCCTTCTCTTCACATTCCCAATTCCTGAAACTGTTGCTCATATGTTTTAACCTATAGCTCTCCTAATCATCTTTGTTGCTCTTCTCTGTACTTTTTTTTTTGAGAATCTCAACTCTATTTAGGTTATTATTTAGGAATTTAAGTTCAAATTAGTTAATAGAAGAGGCCAAATTCAAACTGGGCATTTCCTGATTTATAGCAAATGGGGTTGTGAACCCATGGATCAAACTTCAAATTCCTTCTTGTTCCTTACACTGAAACAAATCAGTCATGTCTTTTTGTTTTCCCAAACAAATCTACAATATTGTTAAAAATGATTCACTTAAAACTGTGCAGTTGCCTGTCAAAACAGCAAGGAACCAGATGTCAAAATCTGATACAACCTTTCCTGTTCTACTTACTTGATACACAACCCTATAATGGAATTACTTTTAGCTATCTCTAATTATATATTTGTTTATGAGTTGAACTACCTCAAACAATTCAAGATAAATGTATACACACACACACATGCAGAGAAACAGAATGTGGTCTGCATCATCTTACAATCCAAAGTAATTATAACAGTTGAGTAAACAGCATTTTTCATAACCAAGAATGACATTGTTGAATATACTAGTCTTTTGTGTCTCCAATGGTGCCACAAGGAATTAATTTAAATAATAAATTAAGAGCTAAAGCAAACTATGTTTCTCTTATGGAAGATTCTGTATGTTAAGTCTTATAATCAGGAGGCAAGATCAACTACACTGCAGGCTGATCATTTTTAATTTTGTGTATTCTAAAAGAATAATGGGGCATTTTGTTTGATTTTTGCTCAGAAGGATGCCATTATTATCAGAAAGATTGCTAGGTTAAACATTAGGCAACCCTCGGGAGATGATGCTGAGAGAAATGGTGACAATCACCTTGCTATTCTCTTGAATTTCTTGATTATTCCACTGTACGTGTATCACCAGTTTCATCTAAATATACTGTTGGCTTCCACTACAGTAGAGAACCTTACCTCATTTCTAGTTGACAGATATATTTGAATTGCAAGTCCATGTGTTTTTTGGGCATGGAATGGAGAAAGTTGCTCCCTCATCCTGTATTTAATGCTAAGGAATCTCTTTTCATTAGCATATTCTCTCTTTTCCCAGAAAAATCACAATTGTCATGCCACCCAAAAGTTTCAATGGCAAGATCTTAGGAGCCCAAAATGTAAAACTGGAACTTTCAAGTCACAGTCTACTGTCTCTGAACTGGTCCTTAATTAGCATGTATTGAATGTTGGTAAAGAGAGTCTCAAAAATTGCCAAAAACATTTGCCTTCTTCAGCCACAAGGGAATTGGCCCAATGTTCTTAATAAGAGGCTATCTATCCATATCATTGTTATAAATGGCATGCAGGGGACAAATAACCCCTTTAGGAAATGGGAGACAATTTGGCAGGCATAATTGCTGAATGGCTACAGAAACCAGCATGAAAACCTGTAGATGGCTATGAACAAGAATAATACCCTGGAGGCCCCAGTCTGTTAAACCAAAAGAAATCAGATATTAATGAAGGAAATGCATTTTTCATTGTCAAAATGGATGATGCTTATAACATGTCAAATCAAATATAAAATCAAAATAAAGCAGTTCTGAAAACAATTAGAGAAGGTAATATAACTCACTGAGTCTCTGGCTAAGAGATATATACAGGCTCATAGAGTAATTTATTTTCTCCCATGATTTTCCCAGTAGGAGAGCTGAGAGTTCAGTTGAAACATTGCCCAGCAATTAAACTGAACATTTCAGCTATAAATCTGGATTGAATATCCCATTCCTATTAAGTGAGATTTAGTTGAAGTAGCAGAGAAAAACCACCATGTTTTAGCCTGCAGAATATTAATTTCACATCAGCAATATAATTAACTGCAGGAATAATGAGCAACAACTGTGGGTTTGATTCAGACTGAGATTTGCAGTTGCAAAATGCTATTGGACAGTATCATTTAAAAAATAATAAGCTACTTACAGGAGTTATAAATATTAATTCACTTGAAGCCCAACACTTCCCTTGAGAATCTCCTCCTTCTGAATTCCTAAGCTTTCTGATTTGGTGGTTTTGGTTGCTTATGAGGTTGTGATGGCAGTGGGGTGAAAGCCAGACCTTTCTTTCGTGTTCTAAAATGAGAGAATGGCACATGGGCAGCTAAGCCACCTTCCTTACCACCGCTCCCCAGGGGATATGAAATATGATTAATTGAACAATATAATTTTATTCTATCACTAGCATTTCTAGCACAAGCTGATGGGGTTGATTTAAGAGTGACAAAAACTGGGGGGAAAGCTTTGGCACATCAGATGGGTATTTGGCCCAATTACTTCAGCATGTATCCTCCTCTGATCAATCATGCTTTCTACACAATTCTTCCTTCTCTCCCTCCCCCCTTCTTTTTACCTCTACAGGTAGAATTCCCTGCCTCCTGTTTATCTTTTATCTCTGCTTTCAGTTATTCAGCATTTTCTTCTGTTACAATCTCCTCCTCCTCCTCCTCCTCCTCCTCCTGTCTTCTCTCCCTTGTGTGCCATCCACTCAGTTTCCTACCTTTCTTTTGGGTGAAATTCAAATATAATCCAGCTGTAGGGAGTCTGCATTCTTTTCTCCTATTCTTTGTCCAGCTGCCTGCCTGTATACAAGCCTTTAGGCAGGCTTGTATATATTTTATGGCCAGAAAAAGACACCCATTCTGACCTGGATCCCTTTATGTTCCCACACATATACATGCACATTTTTTGGTAAGCTTTGAAATGTTGCTATGGCTATGCACCAAGGGCTCGTGACCCTGTAAAATGTTATATTTTTGAGTAGGCCTATCTTGTTTTTCTATGCTAGGCATTTGGCCAACATTCACCACATATCCCAGGAGCAGTTACAATGAGGTAAAGAGACATGTCTGAGAAAATTAATTTTCCAGATTTCTAGAAGCAGGGTTGGCCTTCCTCTGGTTTGTGTGTGAAATATAGTGACAGACTGGGAAGAGGTTTTCCTGGTTAGCAGTGACTGACTGACTGAGTGAACTGCTTATTATTAGAAAGTGCTCACCCTCATATTTTGCTTTCATGAATGTGGCTTTCAAGGAGCAATGGCAGACTGAAGATGGATGTACAAGAGCAGACTGGATGACTGTGACCGAAAAAGAAACCACTGAATGGATTGTCTCCTTGGAATGCCTCTCTGGAGCAAGAACAGAACCCAGGATCACCCACAAGGTTTTCCATACAATAGCTCCTCATGAGGAGACTACAAGACAAGGTTCTCTAGTGGGTTTTAGAGTTCCGAGAGCTGCAGGAAGGGAAGTCATCTTGCCTAAGCTACAATTTAATACTTTCAAAAGAAGACTAGATTTGCATATCTCCTTTTGAATATTAAGAAATTTCAGAAAGGCAAGATTCATTACACTGAGTGAATTTCCTTCTTTGATTAAATAAGTTTCATGCAAGTTTAAAGACTTTTTAAAAATATCTTAGAACAAACAGCAAAAAGTATGTTTTTGGAAAGTTACAATCTGAAATAAGATTTTAAAATTAATTACAAGAATACTTCCTGTGAGTTGTTTAAAATTATATATATATGTACACACACACACAATATGTATTTATCTGTCTGTCTGTCTCAAGATTTTGAAACTAACTGAAAGAAACCTTCCTCTGGGAAAGCATTGTTGATTAGGAAAAAAAATGATAAAAGTTTATTAGAGGGAACAAGAAAGAACTGAAGCTATAATTAAAGGAGAAGATATCCAATAATACAGAATGGAGCCATATTATTTGACTATGGAAGAATTCAAGGATATTTGAGAACAATGCAGTCAGAAATGACTCTTTTAAGTTTGTCTGCTTTTATAAAATTGTATTCAAAATAATTTATGAAAGATGAGCAGTTTTTACCGATAAAACAGAGGCTGAAGCTGATTTGAATTTGGATCTGAAAATATTAAAAAAAACTTGGGCTTTTTAAGGCTAATGTTAAGAATGATATGAAAAACAATGTTACACTGGATTTACAAATGAAATTGGCTGATGTCTTAATAAATAAAAGGGACATAGAAATAATAAATCAGAAGAGTGAATTCTATAGCTTTCTAATTTTGGATTTATAAAAGACACCTGTTAAACTTGTAAAGAAATTTCTGAGAAGAGACAAAGAGAAAATGATACAAAATCAATATGTGAGACACTATTTGAAGGGATTAAAGACTTAAAATAAGCAGGATAAATACAAAGTGATGAAGGTTTAATATATATATATGTAGCTCTAAATGGACTTTTGGGTTGGTCCAAATGATGAGACTTTAAATTTTTTTAAAAAACTTTATTGAAGTGTTGAACTTTAATCCCTGCATACTGTAGCATGCTGTGCACAAAGATCTCTTTCTTTGTCTTCCTGGACAATTACTTTGTTATTTAGCCTTTGATAGTGCCAATTGTCAGTGATGAAGAAACTGGAGTAATCTCTTCTGAAAAACTGGTTGCCAAAACTTCATGACTATATACTGTAGGTTAGTGCTGGAGAAGCACAGAAAAACACAACCATATCTTCCTTGGGCTTTCCATTCACAGGTCTTTGTTACCTTAATGCTTGTACACAAATTGCTACCTTTGGCGAAGCTATAATTGAACATACAACCTAAGTTTTCACTATAAAAATTCAACTAAGGAGCTCTGTGTATATATACAGCTCTTGGTCTTGCTAAGAGTCTCTGGCTTTCCTTTACAGATCACCTTCAATGGATCCAGGTGTCAGATACAAATATTTTCCCAGTTCCAACCATTAAAGCTATGTGATTTGTTGTGCAACCCCATCTTAGGAAAGAATGTAGAGCTTTTTAAAGTTAGTGGAAAATATTGGAAAGCAAAATATATTTTTGGAGACATGTTTTAACATGTTCTAATTAACATGACATACTCTGAGAAATATTAAAACTGATTTAGAGTTCTTTTGTGACAAAGAGAAATCTACTGGGGTTAAATGATATAATAGAGATTTTTTTGAAGCACACCAAAGAAAAGGATAATTTAATTAGATATGCTTCTTCTAGGGTCATATATTTCGAAGCAGTAAAATATTTGCTGTGGAAATAGATGTGTGTTAATTACAATAAATAAAAGCTATCATAATGAAGGCTTCCATGGGTCATTACTTCCATGACTGAAATATGTTTCTATGTGCAGGATTTAAACATTGTAGATAGTCAGAATAAACTCTGGGGAGCTGAATTAAATGAAACTAATTGGATACACAGCAGCTTGCAGATCCACTAGTGTAATACCCAACCCCCCACCATTTAAATTGATAGAGGAAAATTAAAAGAGAAAAGATATAAAATATATATAATTTAGCAAATCATATGAATTGTGATTCTTCTTATACTAATTTTTTAGAACTTGCAGTGTGATCTAATTAGTATTTTGAATTTATTAGAACCCTTCATGTACAATTTTGATTGATTCTATTTGTAATCATCTAAACAATATAACTATATTTGGATTTATATTTAAATGTAGAGAAAGAAGTAATTTTGGACTGTAACATTTAAAACTACAGAGGGAACTGAAGGAATGATAGGTGTAGTAGGGAATAAAATAAATTAACTACAAAAAGTTATATTTTTAATTTGGTCTTTAAAAGAAGTACCACAAATTGGTTCTTAAAAAGAACATCTTCAAACTAAAAATGATGCATTTGGAAAATTCTTCATCTAGTCATTTGAAGGCATATTTAAATCACAGAGAGCACACACAGCACACAGAGGAAAAAGGCGGGAAACAAGGAAATTCCCCTTTTCACTCAAAGCAACCAATCACAGCTCAGGTTGCCTCATGTAGTGGCCAGCTCTCTTTAACCAATTAGCCATAACTGTGTGTTCTTACTCATTGTCCAATCCTTCAGTGCTCCAGCTATTAATTTTTAAATATCTTAACAGAGTGCCTAATCATTAAACTTGTTTTCATCCATCTAATTTCTTCCAGTATTAGCTCTTCCAACTTGTTTTTCCCCCAAAAAACCAACCAGTATTCCATATGCATAACCCATGCATTTCTGAATACTATTTACTCTAAGTAATACTGTAGGTCTTCTCCAAATATATAGTTCACTATAGTGATTGATGTAAAAAGACAGGTAGATCAATAGATAGATTGATAAATTATAGATAAATATGCATGCATATTACCAAAACACTATACTCTTGATGAACATTTTATGCCCATTGTTTTGTTACAGATAATCTGATTTAATTGATTTTGGCAGGCTCTATAGCAGAATGTGGTGCCATAGGCAAAAAACAAAACAAAACAAAAACCTATTACTACATGTGCCCTTAGGTCATGAAAGAAAGTTAGTCAGGGTCCCAAAGCAAACCTTTTTTTTTTTTGTTTTACATAGCTCAAACTGATCCCTATGTCAGTTGCTTCTATGTAATCTGAATAGATTATGATGTTCAATTAGACTGCTAGCTAGCTAACAAGACACAGTAAGTGCAATAGAATAAGTACAACGTAACTGATAATGCTGATTACATCAGTACTAATCATAAATCTGACATGTGTCAAAAGCGGTATTTAACCGCATTGATTTATCCATTCTTACTTTTTATCTCAACTTTGTTCAAATTTCCCTGAAGTAATATATAAAGAAAAACTATAAATTAGACAAATAGTTAAAACAGTCCAGCTAAGTCATAAAATAACTAGTACAAGAGCAGTCCTGTGGACATCAGTATGATGTCCAAATTATGTATGCACCAGTGGAGCTATGGCCATAGGCAATTGATGCCTTTCCAAAGTTTTTGACCTAACTTCCATCAATCCCAGGTAGTACCAATGGAAAAAAATATTATAAGTTGCAATCTAAAACCCCTGGAGTCACCAGCTTGTACACTTCTGCATGAATGAATCCAGGCTACTCAAGGAATAAAAATAAAATGAAATATTTATACCTTTCTAGTAGACATTTGGAAGAAATAAAAATGGTCAAAAATATGTTTCCAAATAACATTTTTCCCCTATATAATTCATTACAATTTCAGATCAGGAAAGAACAAGTCATTCTCTTAACTCTTTCTCTAATATGATTTTGGAATGCTACTCCCAGATTAATTTATGGAGAATGAAGAGAACTCCCAATGAGTTCTCTGCATTGAGGACTTACAATCTGTTTGTTAACATAGCACCTCCCAATCTTTTGGGCACCAGGGACCAGTTCTGTGGTGGACAGTTTTGCCATGGACTGGGGGGGAGGCGTGGATGGAGCTTTTCTCACTTGCCCAGGCTGCAGACCAGTGGCAGTCTGTGGACTAGGGGTTGGGGACCCCTGTGTTAACATATTTAGATATGCTGCTGTGGGTCAGATCATCATTTAAGGCTACTGAAGTGAACTAATTTCAGATTGTTATGACAAGATTAAATCAGATTATTTCAATTAATTGAAGTAGAGTTAAATCTGGATTCAGCACATAATGTTTAACTGCGCTAGTGAATTTTTAATTCACTTTGAAAATAGCAAAAATATGACAATCCATCACATTTGTTAGAGCAAAGGCACACATATCATTGCTGTCTTATTTAGGCTGCATTATAAAATTATTACTTGGGATGTCACTCCTTTAGCTATGACATTTGAAAAATATTGATCTCCAATAGTCTTCCCAAGTTCAAGAGCAGATACATTATCATGTTATATTACTCCATTATGATAATGACAAATCCTTTACGAAAGAGAAATGCTGATTATTTTCAACATTAGTAAAATATAGTTTGGATTTCACAACACTCATCAATTCTCCTTTTTTAAAAAAATGGGGCTGAGGGAGATTGTTATGTATTTATGTATATTGATTGAGGCATTGCTAGGAAGTTGTGTGAAATGGCAGTTTGTTCTTGTTTAGCAGTTCAGATTAATATATATATATAAATAGTTGCTTCTGGAGAAAAAATAGCCCCATTACTACCTTTTACCTTTAGAAGTAGGAAGTTCTGAGCTCTCAGACCATCTTCTTATAAACTGATAATGGAAAAGCTTATTAAACTTATTAAAAAGTATTTCAAATTTCAGAAAATGGACAATTGAATCCAACATTCAAGTTATTATCTAAAATATAAACATCCTGTCTTGGTAATCATATATCTAGATGAAAATATTCATTACTTATTTTTTAAAAAAATAATAAAAAATCCCCCCAAACCACAAACCCTTCCATCTTCTCCAAACTGTAGGTTTCTGTACAATAGGAAATTATAATTGGATAGATTAAGTAAAGGCCTTTGGTCTACAGAGCTCAGCATATATTCTTAGTCCATTTTACTGTTTCCATTATTGTAC
Organism: Protobothrops mucrosquamatus; assembly: GCF_001527695.2. NCBI lineage: Eukaryota > Metazoa > Chordata > Lepidosauria > Squamata > Viperidae > Protobothrops > Protobothrops mucrosquamatus. Next base: position 55,975 of record NW_015388391.1, read on the forward strand.
TCTTTATGCTAAGACTAGAGCCATTCATCCCCTTCAATGACTGTCAAATGATATTCAGAAGATAAAGTGATACCTCAAGAGAAAGTGAAGCAACCATATGAGAGGAGTAAAGTACAGATATCCACTGCCTCATAAAATCTGTTGGGTTTACAAAGTTTGTGTCTGAATATCTATGAACGTACTGGGCTAAGCAATAGCTAGGTAGAAAGGGTTGACATTTGTGGGCAGACATTATGTCATTATAAATTGTGTCAGTCCTTTGAAGTTATGAGAATTTTAATCGTTCACTTAAGCTACTGATGATTAAAATAGTCCTTATATTTGCAATTTCTTTCAAGACACAGAGGATCCTTTTGTTTTGCCTACTTTTATCCTACACAAATTCTTCCATTGACTAAAAATATACAATATGAAAGTAAGAACTGTTTATATGCATATGCAAAAGAGTCAAGCTAATGTACTCATAACTTAAAAACAGCTTGTTTTCCAGTGTATGGATATAAGTTTCTCTAAAGCATCCTGCATTTATACATGATTCCCCCCCAGAAGCTAGTATTGTGTGTTTTTCATCTGCTCAGTGTAGCGTTAAATAAATATATCTCTGCTGGATAGAGTTATACCAGCAGAATTTTGGAAATAACTTTTCTTACAGTTGTATACGTGTATACGTTTGTGTGTGTGTATGTGTATATGTGTTTGTGCATATACTGGAGAAAGACAGAAATAAAGAAATTGAGAAAGAGAGAAAGAAAATGAGAAAGAAGGAGGGAAAGAGAGCGAGAGGAATTCAGATGCCCCATCTTTGCTGCTTATAAACTTATAAGCACAGTTGTGGTTTCACTTAGCAACCCTTTTTTTTAAGGCAAGAAAAAACAAATGCACAGGTACAGTATAGGTGGTAACTGGCTCATCAGTAGTAACTGTGAAATGGGATCTTGGAGTCCTAGTGGACAATCACTTAAATATGAGCCAGCAGTGTGCTGCAGCTGCCAAAGAGGCAAACACAGTTCTAGGCTACATTAACAGAGGGAAAGAATCAAGATCACGTGAGGTGTTAATACCACTTTACAATGCCTTGGTAAGGCCACACCTGGAATTCTGCATCCAGGTTTGGTCACCACGATGTAAAAAAGATGTTGAGACTCTAGAAAGAGTGCAGAGAGGAGCAACAAAGAAGTTCCGGGGACTGGAGGCTAAAACATATAAAGAATGGTTGCTGGAATTGGGGATGTCTAGTTTAATGAAAAGAAGGACGAGGGGTGACATGATAGCAGTGTTCCAATATCTCAGGGGCTGCCACAAAGAAGAGGGAGTCAAGCTATTCTCCAAAGCACCTGAAGGCAGGACAAGAAGCAATGGATGGAAACTAATCAAAGAGAAAAGTGACCTAGAACTAAGAAGAACTATTCTATTCTATTCTATTCTATTCACTTTGTTTAACAATAATGCTGCTGGTCCCAATTTTGGTGACTAAATGCAGATTACATGTATTGTAGCATCTCACATTGCTGAGAAGTAAATTTTATTGGATAAATGTGGCACTGTACCCTGAGACACTACACTGCACATCGTGCTTCCTCCATGTAATTTTGACTAAAACCTGCAGGCATTTCATCCTTACATAGCTGATGCATTAGAGTTGAATTCCACTACTCTGTTTCTGCAAGTTCAGATCTGACAGGGAAATGGTACTGCTTTGACTTCAGGCAAAACTTCTTTTCATTCGTAAAATCTTTACACTTAACTGGAAAAAGGTCTCTTATGTAAGTTAGGCTGTGAAATGTCGATCAACACTTTGCAATTATAAATGGATCAAATTCCCTCCTCTGCTCGATTCTCAAAGCACAATGAACTCTGGAACAGAACTCCATTGCTCACAGGGCTGATAGTAGAGATATTTGCTATGCGGGAAGGGAAAAGGGTAATGACATATAACCTAAGTGGGTTTTTAACTTTTTCACCATGCCATTTGAATGGAAAATGTTGGTATTTGAATTAAAATTCTGAGATTACAGTTATACTGGGTGGAATATTGAACGATGAACAGCGAATCAATGTTTTTTTACTAGTCAGCATTAGGAAAAGAGGTTTCAGAGACTTTTATTCTAATATCAAAAAGTAATCTAGTTCTGTTACTTCATTCAAATTTCATCTGAATTTTCAACCATAAATATTTGCATTGTGATATTTATATTCACAATTCATCCCAGTGGGATATTCCAAGACCACATTGCTTATCATTTTGGATGCTTTACTGCCTTAAAATAGGTATTTCAAGTTACTCAAGATTCTGTTCTGCAATGCGCTTAAAATAAACTTCCTGTACCTCACAAAAAACTAAAGGTTTGTCATCACGTTCTTGTAAACTAAAAGTAGAGAGATAACAACCATGTTTCCCTGAATTAAAAAAAACAAAAACAAAATCTCAGATTGGACTCTTACCTCCTCCTCTGTATTCTGCAATTATCAAAATCTATTTCTAAAAATGTAGGGCTTCCAGTTCATTTATAGAGGTGTACCCACTTCTAGACAAGGATGAATATATGTAGGAATACTAGCAATGATAGGAACTGAATTTTCTGTAAGCAATTTCCTGCTGAATTTTCCAATTTACCAATGAAAGAACTTTTAGTACCTAAGAACAATACCACTGAAGACTCAACCTGAGAAGCTTTCTAGGTAGTACGAAAAGCCTATTTAATTGGAGGATATGTTACATACTGTCTATCTACTTTATGCAGATAAAGGAGGTAACAAAGTATGATAGGATTTACTGTTAGAGAATGTAATATATGTATAGATACACAAACAGTAATATTGAAAAAAATATTAAACACCCTAGACCAGCCTTCTTCAAATTGCAACTACATGACCACTAATTTGGGGAGCCGAAATTCCAATAAATTTAAAAAGTAATGCTTCTTCACCATATGACCTATACTCTATATATTTCTCAGTTGTCTGTTCTTACATCAATATTGAAATCAGGAAGTTATGTTATTTCAGTTATACGGACCTTAGGGGGGAAATATCATTTTCCTTTACAATAAGTTCAATAAGATTTATGGTGCTACTGTGAAAGTCTGCATGAATTGAGGAAGGATGATGCATTCACTTCCTCATGATGAAATTTCACTGATAGAAGGCTCTGTAAAGGAAATTAAGAGAATGGCAATGCTAACAATTCATACTAATATTAAATATGACACTCCCAAAAGCAAACTACAAATAGGGAATTAGGATTATTTGCAGTAGAAAATTGGGTCATTTAGAATATATGTAAATATATTCTAACAGTAGATGAACATATGGAGGGCTCATACAGCATTCAAAATCAGTGTGCTTATCATTCCTACTTTCTTTCTCCCCCTAGCATCCACATACTCTTCTCTCTCTGGAGGAGAGTTTGTATGGATGCAAGTGAATTAATGTGAACTAGAAATCTTTTTTTAAGGGTCTCTAAGAAACAGAGAGCTGTACTTGAGTTTAAGCAAATGGGAACATGCCTATCCTTCAAATATCCAGCTGAAAGCATGGAGGCCGAGAAAAGAAAGGAATGGGCTTTGTGTGTGGTCTTATTCTTTATTTGGTTTGAAGTCCTCTTTTCATTTGGCTGAATGCATGAACAGGTCTAATGTACATTTTCATTTCAGAAATACTACATAATTCAGAGACGCCGTTATAGTAGGAACTGAGGGGCTGAGAAATGAAAACTTTTATAATTGATTACTCTTGCAGTGCTCCTTGGGCTGTTTAATGTTTGTTTTGAAATATATTGCATTTTATTGTTTGCTGGGTGCAGAAAAAAGGTCCATTGTTTGGGTCAAAAGATTGGAAACAAAATGATGAATGCATTTTTACAAGATTATTATTTTTTTTAATTTTACTCCACTTCAATTTTAAAGTGGGGGGAGAGAAAAGAAAAACAGTAGGCAGATTATTGAGGGATGAAGAAAGCTAGGTCATTTGTTTATTTCACATGGAAACATTTGTCCTCTTACAGATAATGGAGAAAGAATAATTGGAAAACAGGCTACTAATGGATTTGCTTTGTGCAAAGAATAAGCTCCACTAAATGCACTGAGCATAAAAAGCAAATAAATTCCCAATTTAACTTCCAGCTAGTTAGTCAAAGCACCCAAGTTCACAATAAATATATCGATAAATGGGTATTGCATGTGTCACATATGTAACAAACAGGTTGTCATCTTGAGGGTTTTTTTTTAATGACACACCCCTGTTTGGGAGTGTCATATCATCCCATGGGAAAGTGAGAAAGGCATTCAGTTTATATATTTTTATGTTTTTGTTTTAATTCTTCAAGTGCATGGAGATGTGAGATTACTACCATTTTGCATGATGGAAGATTTCTGCTTTCCCCTTTAAACAAATGTGGGCATTGCCCATTGCACATATAAAAGACAATTTAACTTTTTCAGTTCCACTGAAAATTATATATAATGTTTGATAGTTTATACAATACAGTGATTGAGAGGCTACAGAGACCTGTGCCTAAATCCAGAAATCTGATTTCTTAACATATTGAAGCATGTATTTATAACAATATAATTAACTATAATGTATTTGTATATAGCATTGAGGCGATGCTGTGTTCAAAACTACTCATTTCTTTTGATTTTTCCTCTATAGGATTAATTGTACAGTCCTCAAGTTTTAAAGAACCCAGTATCATAAAAGGGAACAGGAACAGGACATAACTACATGTTACATATGGTAAATAGTTAAATAATTCTCACTAAAACAGAGAACTGCCTATGAAAACCTATAGAAGAAAAAGGAGCATTGGCAATGAAAGAGTTAAATAATATTTCTCTCTAATAAATCACAAGCCTAGGTTTAATTGCTGACTTTAATTCTGGACAGATACCACCTGCAATTGGCCAAGATTCACATATAGATATTTTTTTCTTTCTTTTTAAAAATATGTCCCTGATTTAATGAACCTAAGATAACAAAAAATATAAAACAGATTTGCTATTATATGTAAAACAATGAGTAAATTGTTATTTCATTCAATTTACAGAAACAGTCAGAGGTTCCTGGACTGATTTTGTTTTTGCTTTGAAACTAAAAAAACTACCATCATTTCTTTATCCTTTTTCTCACCTTTCTTAACTTGCTTAGTTTTTCTAAACTGGTTCTTTTAACTCTTTCACCTTGCTCCCTCAAGTCAAAATCTGTTGGGCTTACTATCCAGCTGTTTCATATCATTTTACTATATTCACATACAGAGTAACCCTGATTACATAGACTTCCTTCATGGCAGATCTCAAGCAATGGATTGCTTGATGGCAGAAATATTATATTATGCATCGGTCACAGACTAACTTATTCTCTACTGAGGCCATACATGGTTATCTAAAAGCAGTTATGATAAGAATTAAATCTCTGCATCAGCAGGAATAGTAGTTTTTTATATTTAAAATTTTACCATTTTTTATATTTTAGGATGCTTGTATTTCGTTGAAAGATGATTATAATAAGGTGTGAAATTCTCAGAAAGCATTTTCTTCTTTGGACTAATTTTTTTTAAAGAAAATTCTACCAGTCTTTCCGAAACAAGCATTGGTAGAAAGCAACCTCTTTCTGCACTGATATTTTAGCAAATCCCAATGTTGGTTGAAAATTTTATTTGGCAGTAAAGAATAACCACAATTCTCTCCCAGAGCTGCTGTCTTTGCATTCACACGTTTCTAGTACCATTCTAGGGTGATATGACAGTATTATTCTTTGTTTCTATAGGTGCAGACCATTGGGGATACAGTTCCAGAAATGATTTGTACCTTTCATCCTATTGGCTACCAGCAATATCATGAGTAGAGATAGCAAATAGAGATTCCTTTTCTTTATTCCTCTCTCTGTCTTTGCTTGCTTCCCCAACTAGAATGCCTTAGGCCTTCTCTTTAGCTGACTTCAGATAGCTGAATCCATGTTCTGCTAAACTGATCCCTAGTCATCTAATATGAGAATTCTAACCAGGCTGCATCAATTTTTTTCTCTACAGGAACTGTCCTTTGTCATCCACCATTTCTATCTCATAATTAAGAAAATGACTTTTATGTCAAAGTCCTTATATCTCAAGGAGAATGCCTTGATGTCTATGGCAACAAATCCAGGCAAGAGAATGTCAAGAGATTAAAACAGATGCTTTCACATAGCATATGCATCAAAAATGATTACAGTAATTGTTTCATAGGCTTTAAATTTATCAAGTAATTCTGCTTTGGATTTGGCATTTAATAGTCCATGTAGGGAATGTGCAACTCTTGATGCATAGTTGATGTTATTAATTACATAGAGTGGTTAGCTTATTACAATTTTATCATGCTTTTCATCTTTGCATGATTTCCAAGCAGTTTGCATATCATACATTAGGGCCTCATTGAGCAATATGTCATAGTTAAGACTCCCTTTTCTTATGTGCTTGTAATAATTCCTGTGCATTTTCCATAGTTTCCCCCCCCCTCCAAAACAGAAGCTGTAATAGTATTTATCCAAGGGCTGGTCTTGAACATACACAGGGTTATTAAAAAAGATTTTATATATACTCACAAATACACACACACACACACACGGATGCACAAACACACACACACACACACACACAAACACACACCACAATGCAAATAGTAAATGTCTAGCTTTGATCTTTGTTTTGCTACAAAGTGTTAACATGGAATCCATGCTGTTTATCTCCTTGGGCTATGTTTTGAATTGCATATCCAGCCCCATGATCTACAGCAGAAATTGTGTGTAATATTCCCAAGGACATTCATAGAAGTTGGGCCAAAGGGATTATTATATTATGCAGATGATGCTGGTACTTCCCAGCCACCTGGCAATATCAAAAGAAAGAGTGTGAGTATGTGAACATTAAATTGCTATAAGTTGTTTTAGATTCCAATCAGTTCAATTTTATTGGCAGGGCATGGTTGGATGAAAGGCTTGCCTCACCAGACATTTTAGATGACTATACCAATTCAGACCTGCCAAATATATAGAATTATGTAGGAAATATACAGAGACCAAAATCTGCATATCTCCTAATGGGCAAAGTAGCTGACAGCTAATGCCTCTATTAGGAAAATATACAGGTAGTCCTTGATTTATGGCAGTCTGAAGTTACAACAGACACCCCCCCCCCAAAAAAAGCTATTTATAATCAGGTTTCAAATTTATGGCTGCTACAGAACCCCATAATCATTTTCCTTTATGACAAACTGCAGGAACCAGGTCCCTGCAGCCAAACATCTACCCAGGGGATCAGGCCAGCTGTAATGCACACATATTGGTTAGAGTTTGCAAGCCTCCAGCTTCCTCCCCACCCAGTGACCAAAAGGGGATCAGGCCATCTGGGGGATCAGATCATTTTGCAACAGGTGCTATTCCCATGATCCTATAAAGGCTCAATTTTTTAAGGAGGTTCCATTTGTTTGTGAGTCCTCTGCCTGCAGGTTCACAAGAAGAACACCTGCTTTGGCACAGGCTAGTTTTGTTAGAAAGCTGATCCTTATTGGGTCAGGCACCTCTCTCAAAAGCTGCAAAAAACAAAAAGGTGAATTGGGTGTTGTTGGGCCCTGGAACATTCTGAGTACTGCAGGTCCCTGGGTAGGAAGGAAGCTGGAGGCTTGCAAGCTTTAACTGTAATACCCTCCTTTATCAAATGATCTAAACTGCATCTTTTTTTAATGTTGTAACACTTTTCCTCCCCAGTATTGATGTATTAAAGTATACAATATTTTCAAAGAAAATGCCTACTAAATGCCTATTTGAGTGGACTGAAAACAAATTACAGATTAAAAAAGAAACACATAGCAGGAAATAAATGTGGTTCTAACTGGAAAGGTATCACCATCAAATAGACCATACAGTGACAGATTTACCAGTATCTATTAACTATTGAGTGCTATTGCATGGAACCTTTCCACCTTTCAATTTGAACACAAACAGGTCATATAAGACTTTGCCTTCAGCTGAGAAGGAAAAATGGAGATGCAGTGATGGATAAAAATATGGCTAAGTTTTATGATATGATTCTATCTATAGATCATCAAGGGGTAAGTGTTAGTTAGCTTTGCAATCATGCATGAACTTAAATCAGTTTCCTTCACTGAGGTCCATGGAATTGAATCAATTTATACACAAGCATTTTATTTTACAAAATAATGGATTGGGCTTTTAGCTGAAAAAAAACAACATTGATCTTTCTTGTCATTTTTTTCTCTATGTGTTTAAGGGACTTTTTTCCATGGCTAAACACTCACTGAGCTAATTTTGATTGCTATTGATAGTTACAGAAATATAGTAAAGGAAAAAAAGCAAAAATAAGTAGGTTAAGACTGAAATTCAAGAAGAGAACCAGCTGGAAATGTCAAATATGTTTTTAATTCAGTGTAAAACACAGTAAGACAGTGAAAAACAGTCCCCAACAAGCAAAATCTACTCTATCTTCTTGACAAAGTAGAATGTTTCATTAGCATTAACAAAAGAAAAAAATAAAATTGATTCTGAGAAGCCTAAAGGAAACAATTCTGTTCTGGTATAATTTAGATAAATTATTTAGGCTCATAATTTTAAGAAGAGTGAATTGTCAGAGAAGGATATGTACATTTCCTTACATCAGCCACGGTTAACATAAAGTACTGACCTAAACTGATAGCTGTATCATAACTTAGGGAAACCTAGGATGAAATCTCACCTTAAATCTGCTCTAGGAAAATTAAAATGAATGAAGTCCTTGTTATGCCCGCAGTCATTGCTGCATTCAGTCCCCAGTATTTCTAACTCAAAGATGTCACAAGGTTTTATGAACTAAAATTGTAACGGTTATAGAATTGGATCGACACAGGAAAGACCCAACTTCTTATCCTAATCTCAGCCAAATCTTTTGGTAGCTTTGGACCAGTCACCTTGGATTGCCGTTGAAGGGAATCTCACTGGATTGGAAAAGACAATACAGTATACCTGTAGTTCTTGACTTATGACAAAATTGGGACCAGAATTTCTGTTGCTAAGTGAGTCTGTGGTTAAATAATTCACACTCGATTTTTGATTTATTTTTTTTTTGCAATGGTTGTTAAATAAATCACTTTGGTTGTTGAGTGAATCACTTCAGTTGTTAAGTGAATAAGGGGACGTGAAGTGAACCTGACTTCCCCCATGGACTTTGTTGTTGGAAGCTGGCTGGGAAAGTCACAAATGGCAATCACATGACCCTTATCCCAGTTGCACTGGGATGCTGCAACTGTTGTAAATACATACAAATTGCCAAGCACCTGGATTTTGATCACCTGATGTGAGGATGCTGTCACAGCAGTAAGTGTGATGACCTATTATAAAGTCACTGTTTTCAGTGCTGTTGTAATTTGGAATGGTCATCAAATGAATGGTTGTGTCGAGGATGACCTGTACCTTGCTGCCTTTAACTACAACAGGAAGGTTATACAACCAAAAACACACCCATACATACCTAGGTTGGTCTGAATCTTCTCTTGCTGCTACAAGAGAATTATTATCATAGTAATAATAACCTTTAATTCAAAATGCTAGTCAAACATATTGTGAGCAGATATTTCCCAGTAGTAAAGAACTGGAAAGAAATGAATATCCAAAGCAATAAACATCCATTTTTATTCTCAGTTTTCTTTTGGGTTATTTGTATGAGAATACAGTTCCACTTAGCACAGCAAACACAATATCCATTAGAAACCTACATTCTTTCCTGAATTTAGTCAGCATGATGTTATTGGTATTATCTGTTGTGGCCTGTGGGCCGCCGGAGGACTCCGTGGTTCACTCAGAGGAGGAAGCACAGGAGTGGGTCTCAGGCCCAGCATCAGGGCCAGCTGAAAGTTCCGATGGGGACAAAGGAATGGAGCTATTGCAGCCAGGGACAGAGGCAGAGACTGGGCCATCTGCCAGCCCCCAGATGGAAAGACTGAGACCTCCATGCCTTGAGGCAAGTGATTCGGGAGAGGAGGATCACATGGGCCAGTGATTGATGTGCAGGCGCAGTGGAGGCTGAGGAGAGGAGAACAGCGAGAGGCTATAGGCTGTTCTTCAGGGCAGAAAAGCCACAGCTGCTAACAGAGCCCCACCCTCAGCTATGGATAAAAGGCAGGGGCAGAGAGAAATAGGTGTGGCAGACAACTATTTGTCTCCTGCCGGGCAGCCAATTCTAGCTGGAACTCCTGACTCTTGTTTGGAAACTTGCCAGAGTTTTCCTCGGATCCTGTGGTGCTGGGAGTCGGAGCGCCTTCTGAGCGTGTGCGTGTGTCTTATGTCAGAAAAGAGCCAGCTTGCCTGAAGGACTCTTGCTGCAAGCATGATGAGAGACTGAGATTAACTCTGGATTTGGGGAGACCCCTGCAGGGGAAAAGGGAGCAACCTCCGTTGTTTGGAGGTAACTAAAGACTTTAACAGTTAGCTGTGTGAAACTGCTGGCATTTCTAAATAAAAGGAAATCTATTGGTGCATCTGTTATGTTCAGGAAGCCAGGTCAGAACATTATCATTGTATATTTCAGTTGCTCATTTTTCCACCATTGATCCATTTGTGTGAACTAGATGACTATCAGAATATGCAGAGACCATAATTGGGTTCTTGTCCATTGAGTGTGAAGTGTGGGGTGGCTAAGTTTAAGGCAGGAAGCCAAATAAATGTAATGCCTGCAAAAGGGAGGGGAAGGGACAAGAATTAAGGTGGTAAGCAAGTGAGCTTTCACTAGTGGTCAGTATGCATGCACAGGGAGACAGGAGCTAAGATGGTATTAGTCCTTCGAAATAGTTCAAAGAAGAAGTACAACAACAAATCCTAGTTTTATCTTTAGAATGGTTAGAATGCAATGTTGCAGGCTAACGCTGCCCATAATCTGGAGTTCGATCCTTCACTCAGCCTTCCATCCTTCTGAGGTCAGTAAAATGAGGACACAGATTGTTGGGGGCAATATGCTGAGATTGTAAACTGCTCAGAGAGTGCTGTAAAGCATTATGGAGTGGTATGTAAGTCTAAGTGCTATTGCTATTGCTATCTTTATCACAAGAAAACTAGAGAGGGTCCCTTCTGAAAGGCTTCCAATGCCTTCTCTCCTTTTGTGGATTGTTACATGCCAGTTGTCCAGTCTACAGCTCTTCTCCCTCCTGTCTCCCAAGATCATTGCCATATACCATTACACAGTGGTGGGATTCAGCCAGTTCGCACCACTTCAGCAGAACTGGTAGCTAATTTTTTGTTGCCCAGGCCCAGAATGGACTTCCGGAAGTAGCATCCACACAGAGAACCGGATGTTCACATATTTGAATCCCACCACTGCCATTACATATGGCTGATGATTCTCACCAACCAATGTCAATGGGAGGGAGGGTTGAAGTAGGAAGTTGATTAGCTTTTGAACATGGAAAAGGTGGTTCAGACCATTTGGTGGAGTTCTGCAAACCACTGGTGGACCATGAATCTCGGTTTGAGAATGACTTTTTAACAAGTATCTAGGGGCTTTGTTCCTTTTGTAGTATGTTTGGTACATAACGTATGCTGAATAATTTGTTAAATTTTTAATTAAGATACCAAGGTAATAATTATCATCTACATAATCTGGCAAACATCATTCTCATATTCATTCATATTAGTCAAATCAAACACACCTAAAAGCAAAAGCAAGCAGGTAAACCTTCATTTGAAGCTATTTTAGTATTCCATTAATTTGAGTATTTTAAAAGGTGAAGCAGCAAGAAAAAACACTACAGAGATTTTTGCTAATCTTTCTGATTTCATATGTGAGGGAAAAGAAATGCTAAAGTAACAACGTATCAGTTATAAAATTGAATTTGAGACAGTTGATGATAAATGATTGAGGTTTTCAAATAATTGCCAGAATTTCACTTACTGAGTTCAGCCAATGTCTTCATATTACAGAAATCAAGCTTGACTATTTTGTGGTTATTGGCACAGACTTAACTGCAAAATTGCTTTCATAATGGATTTGAGGATCATGCAGTTTGCAAACTTATCTCCTCTCTCTCTCTCTCTCTCTCTCTCTCTCTCTCTCTCTCTCTCTCTCTCTCTCTCTCTCTCTCTCTCCTCTCTCTCTAATGTTTAACAGGACAATGAAATTATCTTTTTTTAAAGTATAGGCTTCATTTCAAATTCATGGGGCAATTTCAGAATGGTGATGGAAATCAAGTGCTATAGCAGAACAATTTTTTAAAAACAAAATATAGCTCAAATGAGGTGGAAAATAAAGGTTAGTCCTGAGAAATAGTTATGATGTTAAAGTGTGGTTATATAAGATGAAAGTAATCTCTGTTTTATGTTGATGAAGTTATATTATATCTTGTGCAATACATTGGCTTGAGGGAGATGGGCATCTACAAACATGAAATATAACTAAATATAAATATAATATATAATATAAATATAAAATATTTTTAAGAAAACCCCTCCATCTTCCAAGAAATGCAAGGGATATTCTTTCTGTGTGTGTATATATGTATGTATGAAATCACTATAATCTGAGCATAACTTGGCTTATAAAAACATAACATTCTTTGTATCTCATAATAATACTGATGATTATTGTACCTTTATTCTGATAGGCTTTTGTATCTGTTGATCTTACCAAACCCCCAAATAATCTGGTAAGAAGCCTAGATTTTATTTTTGTAGGAAATAAAGTTTTCTAAAATCTTTGCAGAACACATTGCAAAATTACAAATTGGTATACATTCCTTCTCTTTTTGTGTTTTAAAAATGTAAATCCTACACCTGCAGTCTGAAAGATTCAAGACTGCTCTACACAATTAAATATCACTGCAATATGAAAACCTCATTTGAAAATCATATACATACTGTTAAGCACAGTTAAATTGAAAGCAGTAAACAAAAGTATTCAGCCACCTAAAATGCCATCTGTTTAAAATATCTGTGTCACTTTGAATACAGTTTGAATATAGTTCAGGGCCAGGCATTCTTCCTTATAAGAACATTACAGATATGGGACAATATAATGCATCTTTTCTAAATAACTGAACTTTAGAAGTTTTATCTTAACATGTGATCTTTAGTATAAAGTGTTCCTATATAAATTTAACTTCCAAGTCATTGAAAGCTTTACTCTATAATCAGTGTACATATGATCTCCTGCCATCTCTACACATTGCATTCTTTACCAAGAAAGATGACCTCCTCCNCCTCCTCCTCCTCCTCCTCCTCCTCCTCCTCCTCCTCCTCTGAACTTCTTTAACACTCAATTAGCCTTTCCAAAATGTAGGCAAAGCAATCCACTAGCAAATGCCTCTACAGAAACCTGGTCTCTACTGCCCTGGGCAAAATGGCTGTGGGGAACAGTGCTGAGAGATGGGGAGTGTGTGCCCAAAGTCACTTATGGATCTGTCTGTCTGCCTATCATCATCAATAGCATTAGTTATTCTTTTAAATGTCTATGGAGATTCTCACTCACTCAGGTCATAGTTGTCCCAAAGGTGCTTTTTCATGAGGCAACTGGACTTTTTTTTCTCTTTGAAGACAATTTGTTTCTCATCCAAGATGCTTCTTCAGCTCTTTACTGGATAGGGGGAAAGGCAGGATTTATACTCCTTGTAGACAGCTGATCATTTGCATTCTTTTAACATTTGCATTGAAACCGCTGGAGGCTTATCTGTGTTGTCAGGGTCACCTGAGTAGTGGAAATGGGTGTGGAGCCTTCTTGGAACTGTTGAAAGGATTGTGTTGTAGACTGGAGATAGATGATGTCATATCCCTCCCCCTCTGTTGAGAGAGAGAGAGCTGTTCAGTTTTGACATAGATAGCCTCTTTGACCCTTCTTTCAAACCAGAGGTCCTCTCTGTCCAAAATGTCCCCACCATCCAGTCAGAGCTGAAGAAGCTTCTTCAATGAGAAGTGAAACGTCTTCAAAGAGAAAAAAGAAAGTCCAGTTGCCTCTTGAAAAAGCACCTTTGGGATAGTTATTCTTTTACTTTCCAATCAGGCATATATTTTGTGATTGAGCAACAACTCAACAGCTAACCACACAATATTACTTCTGAATGAGCCAGGGTCATCAATAGGGAGGGTGATGTAAACAAAAAAAGGCAAGATGCTATGAATATAACCCTGCTTCTTTTTTACATGCGTAAAAATTATCATTCCTGATCAAGAAACATCCAATAATTTCAATTTGATGCTAAAAAAGGTCCTTTGGTGATCACATGTGTAGATACTGTACACCTTTAGGATGTCGTCAAAGAAGATATTTCTTTACGGAAGCTGCACTAACCCTGGGGGAAAAAATTCAATTTGATTCTATAAAGGTCTAAACAGGCCCAAGGTATGACAAGTTGCTTTGGAACAGGCATGGTCATGTTGATTTATTTTATTTATTTATCATTTATTTTATTTATCATTGATTAAACTTATATGCCATCCATCTCACCTAGAGGTGATTCTAAGTGGCTTACAATAAATTAAAAACAAAGATAAAACTTTGAAAAAATTAAAACAATAAAAATTGAGTTAAAATTAACAAAGATGGGAGGGAAGGCAGCAAGATGCACATAGAAAGGAGATGGGGTTTTATTTTAGCCCATTAACTACTTCCAAATGACGCACCCCTATTGGGGTCCCAAGCCAGTTGGCAGAATCAGACCCCTTCAGAAGGCCAAAAAAATTGGTGCAGATCTCTCATTGGAGGGCATGATCTTCCAGATGCCTCCTTATGCCTCCTGGACTCAGATTGTCATTTACTTTCTGACAGTTTCAGCAAACATAGTCACATCTTCTCTGAACACTGTTTGACTTTGGATTTGAATTACAGCCTATCTATATCTGGGTGTTCCTTCACCTCTGTGTTCCTGGGGCATGTAGAGCTGGCTATGATGGGAGGACATCAACAGCTACCTTCCCAAAAATATTCCATTAGGAATTTTACCTATTTAGACCATTTTTTCATTGTTCCAGTGAAAGTAGATAATGAACTCTCTTGCTTTCTTCTGCAGAAGGAAATTCCAAAAGGCTTTGGTAGAATGTTAAAAAAGCAGCAGCTAAAATCATTCAAACAGCACACAATGGAAATATTGGGTGTGACTTCAGTCACTGCAAGAACCCTGGTGAAATATACATTATTGACCTGGAATTTGATGCAATCTAGAAAGTGTTCTAGTGTTGCCCAGAAACTTTTCCTAGTCTGTCCTGGTTTATCTTAATGTATCCTCTTCTGAACTGGTTGGGGTTCACGTTGGGGTTGAACCAATATATCAAAAAGTAGATCCATGTAGCTGTGATTATTATAACTGTATTTTTGTTGAATCATCTTAAAACTGTACTGTATTTGCCTTTTGCAGTTGTATTACACTCCTGACTTATATTCAGTCTGTAGTTGTTTTGAAAAAAAGTGCTCATGGGAAAAAATTACCAAGCCAAGCATTCCACATTCTATATCTCTTTTCTGATCCCTAAGTGAATTTTTTTTGTATATATGTCTATAAAATTTAATTGTTGTTAGCCTATGTTTATAATCTATTAATATAGTCTTGCCTTTTATTTCTATCTTCTAATCTAAAGCAGTTTGCATCCCACTCAATTCTGCATTATCTGCAACTTAGATATCATTATTAAAAATAAATTTGTTGAAGAGTACAAGGCCCTGCCCTGACCCTGCCTTCCTATATCCTGAGTTTTCTTCCTCTAGAAATAAACATCTGTTTTTCTATTTTATTTTCAGAATAATTTCTTTGGAGGTTATTTTATCATTGTGAAGTAACATGGAATACCAGTGCTGTTTTCTGTTAGATCTCTCTCCATCAATCCAGTTTCCTGATCTGAAAAGCCTTATAGGAAAAGTTCCTACAGAAGTTTTCTCTTTATATGTAATTGAAATGTAAGACACCAGGGAGGCTTTTGACTGCTGGGGAGAAGTTGTAGAATGTAGGCTAGACACATGGACTCTCCTTGGCCCCTTGTTAGCTCAAATATATTCAAGAAACCAATATGAGTACTTTAGCAAACTTCTCTTTTGGGAAAAAAGTAGCATTTCCCCCACCAATTTGAATGAGGCTTAAAAATGCAGAGTCTCATTAGCATAATGTATGTCTATAGCCCTAACTAAGCTAAAGTTTGGCCAATTTCCCTAGCTACATTTCAAGTCAGATATTGCTATCATGAGCTTGACACCTTGAAATCTAACTCTCTATTGAATTATGTTGCTACAAAGAAATTGATTTTTTTTTGCTCCATGGAAGCCATTTTTTCCAGTATTTGTCCCCCCCCCCTATTTATAAGCTTTAAGGAGAACACCAGATGCAAGGATCAGGCTGCAAATGATTATTATTTTTATCTTGTCAAAGACAGGAAACAGTTTTGCACTGAGCTTTGGGAAAAACATTATTAAAGCTAAGTTGAACGGCTCTAGCATTAAACCATAATACATAACCAATTTGATTCAGCTATGGTGAAGTAGTCACTTCTGGGGGCTGTCTGATGATCCTATCTTGCATCAGGAGGTCCCACATAAAATGCCTTGAATTGGAAGCACCTCAGAGCTGGTTCAACAGTGTCTAACAAAGAATCCCAATGCAAAGAGAGAAATGACAGGTGTCTACCAATAAGGGAAGTAATTGATTTAACAGATCTGGCTCTCACTAAGATTAAACAGGTATAAAAGAGCTTGCTCGCCTTGCCAATAAAGCATGGGAATCAAAGTTAATTGTTCTAAAATTACAGGCTTACAGGGCAGATCATGGGATAGCTAAGTAACAAGAATTCTTTTGATGTTGTATATCTGGACAAAGTAAAGGCCACACTAGATGAGATCCAAGTGGGTTTGAAAAGTTCTCTTTAGCAACTCATCATCTTGCCATGTATGGGGATTTGTCACTAGTAGAAAGGATTTACAACTGCATTTGAGAAAATTGAGCTACTACTTGGGTTGAAGGTTCTTTTTTTGAATAAATTATTGAACAATGATAGCTTCCTTCCCCAATCTCCTATTCCTCCCCCCTAACTTGCATTTAATGGCTTTATTCCAAAAGACTGTCAGACTTAAGTAATTGTCAGCACGGGCTTCTGATTCCAAGGGGAAGATCAAAGTGAGCCTGCATAATGCATAAAGCAGGCATGTTTATAAGACATCACAAACAATCCAAATGGTTGTGACTACAACACATTTTGCTTTAAGCCACAGAAATGTAGGAACTTCTAAATTAAATCACTGGGTATAGTTTAGAAGTCTGATTTAGAACAGTTGAGTATAGTTCTTGACAGGAGGAAAGGATTTTTTTTCAGCTTAACTGGATCACTTCCTCTGAGACAAACCCATCAACCTCAATCAGAATGGCCAATAGCAAAAGATTACAGGAACTGTAATGTATATCTTATGTAGAATGCAGCTTCTTGCAGGGACTTGGAGCAATGAATTTGAAAGTAGAATCAGGACTTCACTTAAGGAGCCTGTGTATACTCTGTAATTCCACAGTAAAAACAAAAGTCAATCATTCAAAAACTCCAAGATATAACTTCATCATGAAGTGTCTGCTTCTCTCACTTGAAGACACTTTTGCAAACAATCATCCTAGTCCAATGAGTTGCTGTTAAGGGCGGATATTTCTTAATCTGAAGTTGCCACTTCATCTTCCTGTTTGAAAATTGACTTGCAGGTCTCCAACATTTTTCACTAAATAGGGAGATTCTTCAGCATGACTTGAGCTCTTTCAAATATCGAGACATCAAAGTGCAGGAATGGAATCCATGCTTTATTTCCACCTGTAGAAAAGATTTACAGGGGATGGGAAAAGCTTTGCTTTGAACTACCAGTTTTACTAGTGAACCAAAGCAATTGGAGATACTGATACAAGCGAATAGTTGTAGCCCAGGGTTGAAATAAAGGATCCTTGGTGCTCTCTGAATTCAGTTGTTTTCTTGCAAATGTTTTATCACCCAAACTAGGTAACATCATCAGTGCACGGTGTTGTGTTCTTTGTATTCCCCCCCCC
>NW_015388391.1:77525-92265 GCF_001527695.2 Protobothrops mucrosquamatus
ATGCCCGTTGCTGGTTGGCTAACTAGCAACAGGGTCTTGCCAGCCAATGGAATTGTGTGATTACAAGCCAGGGGAATCCCATAAAAGAGGGCTCCCCTGGCCCAGAGAGCCAGTCCGGATTTACTTTATGCCTTGCCAATAAACCAAGAGCTGACTGTCACTCGACTCGTGTCTTACTGCCTGCGCGATCTAACACACAGTATACAGTGCACTGATGATATTACCTAGTTTGGTAATGGAATGTCTGCAAAAAACAACAACAACATCCAAGGTCAGAGAACATTAAAGAACCCTCAATAGTTTATTGGCATGCACAACTACAGTGACCACTGGGCTTCTCATTGAAGGAATGCAGAAGAATCCTGAACAAGGCAAGATTATAACATTTTGATAAATTACATAGGAATGTTAAATAAAATATTGTAAATCATATAATCACCTCTATCACCAGAATTTCTTAGATAATATTTAGGGGATGACTTTACTGTGGCATGGGACTGTGGGACTTGATTCCTTCTGGAGATACTATATCATATACCATAAACAATATACCCATCTACTGACTTCTTTCACACCAGAGAAAAGAAAATAGTTTGTCTTCAGTTATCTATGTCCTTTTCAGGATTGTAGTTTTGCCCATCCATCCATCCATCCATCCATCCATCCATATCGTTCATGTTCTTAAACATTTACACGATAAGAGATTGATGTGGATATTAGCCAGATGCTAGCATAGGGTAGCTTCCCATATTTCCTGTAACAGAACACCAGGCAATCTCTTAGCTGGACCATAATGTATCAGTGTGAAGAATGTGATCTTATGTGATGCTTCTATTGGCTACTTTAGGCTACTGTGGCCATGCCTGCTTCCACCACAAATTGGGATACTGCCCTACTCACAAACCTGAAATAGAATAGGGGCTTGTGGTGAGAGCAGTGTGAAGTGTGCCAGAAGAATTTTCTGCCACTCAAAGGCAGGAGGAAAAATTTAACATGGCCAGTTTGTGTCCTGAGTGTGAATATACATAATATGTATTTTTGACCTATTGGGAGCCCTTCTTGAATAAATAAAATTGGGAAGGATGGACAAGCTTCTCAATCAATTACCAGCAGCTTTACGGTAATTTTCAATTCTTATGCATGAATCTCAAATATGGAGCATAAATATATTTATTGCAAAATAAGGTAATATGTATTTATTGCTAGCCAAACATGTGATTTAATGCTTTAAGTCTTACTAAAAGTTCAGCAAGCAGGATTGCTCAACAAATTCTTTGATTTGATTTTTTTTAATTATTATTTTATCCCAGCTTTATTTTCCGGGGAAAAGAAGGGAAGAGAGGAAAAAAAAACATTCCTTATGCATTACCAATTAAGGTTTAATCCTTACTTCAGGTTTTATTTGTTCACAACAAATCCCTTCCCTGGCCCCTTAAAAAGCCAATTATCTGCCAAGATTCCCTCCAGTGACAGTCATTAGTCAACAGACAGGAGTGACAGTCTAGCTTGGTTTCAGCTCAGTTTCTGGGCCACAGCTGCCGTCTGCATAAACTTCAGCATTTTCAAACACTCAGTTGCAGGGTGACCTTGTGGTAATTGAGGTTATGAAAAGGCCCTTGTTCTTTAAAATTGTGAATGAACACCTTTCCCTGTGGGAGAGCAAGAAAGTCCAGCAGATACTACTGTGCTGAAGTCATTTGAAAGAAAGTGGAAGAGAGTAGGGGAGAGAACAGGGAGATGTGGCAAAGATATGGTCTACTTGAAGGGAATTATCCTGGTGTGTACTAATGTTGATGAATACACTATTTCAGCTTTGTAAATGTGATTAATTTATTGCCCTTGAATGGCCCTATTCATGTATTTATTCCTATCTTGAGGGATCCTTTTTTTAGTCACTTGCCAGTCAGGTCAGATCAAATGCTATAGCATCTCTCTGACAATAATGGCCAAGTAGCGTAAGAAATCTAAAGCCACACAGAATGAATCTGGATAAAAAGACATGTTTTATATTTGGCTAGGCTAGGGATGGGTAGTGCATGGGCCACATTTTTATGTTTCCACATGAGTTCATTGTGGCAATTCAGTGCCAAACTGCCTAAGGTAGGGGGAAAGCTTATCTGAGAAGGCTAGAAGTGATGCAATACCTGAAGATGTTATATAGAAGTTTAAACTGTTATTTATAGTTTCAGAAAAGAAATCATACAACAGTAGATTTAAGATAAAAGGGGGCAGGTTTTGTTGAATGTTAGGGGGGGGAATTCCTAACATGAAGAGCAGTTGACGGTGAAAATAATTACCTCAGATATAGAGAGCTCCCCTTTAATATACGTACTGAAGCACTGGCTGGAAAGAGGTCTATTGGGAGCTTTGCCCTGAATTCCTGCAAAGCGTAGACATTGAATTTTATGACCTAAATGGCCCCTTCATGATACTATGCTAAAAAAAAAAGCAATTTCTTGGGGCAAAGGGGCCCCTAAAAATACTGAAAAAGTGAACACTGATATTCTACTCTTTCTAATCATGTTTGCATCACTTTCATTCCATCAAGGAACTGGGAGAAAGGAGAGGTAAAAAGAAAATAAGTAGCAATGATCATTGCAGCCATATCCATTCTTGTGAAAGATCTTTAGTTATATTTTTCTGTATTGCTTATGTTAGAGGGTACAAGCCAGGAATTCATATAGCTCTCTCCCTATATGAAGGACTGAACTCAGTACTTAATGATATAAAAAGTATTCAATCTGTATTTTAATATAGCTTTCATGCTTAGTTTTTGAGTGGTGTCAGACCAATTAAGTGAAAGAGGATGATATGCAAACAAAACCTATTGTGCTTATTTCCAGTGTCATCCAGATTTTCTTATAGAATTGGACCAGCATAAGAAGCAGCAGCTGCAGTTCTACCAATGCAATTCAGGATGAGTCCCAAACTTTCAGTTATAGTTACTGATTCCCATGTAAAATATATGGTGAAATTTTATAGTTTAGTGATTGGCTTGCATAATATAGCATTTTATTGAGCTGCTTCTATCACAGAAGATGTAGGTGTACATGGGCATAAATGTTTATTTCATACAAATGGTGCTGCATTTATCTCCAAAATAATATTGTGCATCCATGGTCATCATGTTTTAATTATCCTGGTGTACAATCTATCCTTTACTCATAGTAAAGTCAATATAGGTCATTTAAGAAAATAAATCTAATGACTGTTTCTTGGAAATATTTAAATTTCCACATATGATCATATTTGAGAATAGTCTACTTCAATAAGTAAGGTATTGGACTTAGACTGGGGAAGGTCAGATTCAAATCTCCATTTGATTTCAGAGTGCAGTGGATGGCTTTGAATCAACCAGCTTTACCCAACCGAACATTCCTCACACTATTGTTGGAGATGTCACTTGAGTACATCATCTTGAATTCATAGAAGAAAGCTGAGATATAAATACCATGGATGGATAGATGGATGGATGGATGGATAAATTGAATAAAAGAGAGGCAACAATCCAAGAATGAAACTTGTCTGATCAGAAGGACATGAAACTATTCAGTTTTATAGAAAATGTGTGAACTCCCAGACATTTTACTTGAAAAAAATCTCTTTGAAATGTGCCACTGAATTATAATAAAAATGGCCTGAAATGACAAGCGTTGATTCTGTAGGAAAGGAAAATAGCAAAAGGCCAACAGCATATCAAGAATTCTGAAGCATCTAAACATGTGAGACTTGAAGTTTTTTTTAAAAAAATAACAACAACTCACACATTGAAAAATTCTGTATAAGATATGTATAAGTCTTCCATCAAGCAGGCTTATTTGAATGTCAAATATATGCACTAAGCATATTTACAAACTGAAATTGTTGATGATTTGAGTCAAAAACTATGGAATTTTACAGCCAACAACAGATTCAAGATTCTAAACACAATGAGAATCGGTTCTTATCTTTTACAGATACTAATTTTTTAAATGCAGAAAGACAGTCTGTCCTGTAACCCATCTTGAGGTGGGTCTGGTAGATGTAACTGGGAAAAGATGGTCCTTCAAATAACCTGGCCCCAAGATATGTAGGACATCAAAGATGATAATCAGCATCTTGAATTGGACTCAAAGTGAATTGGTAACCAATGCAGCTGCTGCAAGAGAGGTGATATTTGTGCAGAGTTGCTCTGGTGGAATGGGCAGCCATCTAATCTAATCTTTCAATTATCTGTTCTTAAAACGATGTTACATGTGCAAATTGTACTCAATTACATTGAAATGATGCTAATTTTGAAAATTGTGTAACCAGACCAACCTGGCTTTCTAATGGTTTCACTGCCTCCCCCCCTCTGCCCCAAAGTGCCCATCTCTATTAACATTACAAATGTTAGTAAGTTCTGACTGTCAAACCTGAGAGCTAACCTGAAATGATTTTTATTGCAGGCATGAATTAAGCTTTCAAGTATTAAACTTATATACAGTGTTCTAGAAACCCAAATGGTTTAGCCTGATAAGTATTTTAATAATCATCAACAGATAATACTTTAAAAAGTCTCAAAGACAAATTGTGTTTATCATGCATAAAATAAATGTTATCTACTTTTTTCGGAATCCATCTGGTGCAAACTAGAAAAAGAAGGAAATGTTGTTTATCTGAGTAATACAAATTTCAAATAATGTGTGGGTCAGCATTACTAAATTTGAAACTCTTGGTGATAATTTTCTTGTTACTGTTTGGATTAAATTGGATAAAAATATCAATAGATTCTGGAAATTATTTTATTCCATCAGTAAGAAGTCCAATATTTACAGAGCTGGTTGAGTGTCATGCTCTATGCTATACACCATGTGGATTAGCATTCCTGTAATAAGATTACAAGTACATACCATGTAAAAATATTTTTTAATAAAATAAGAACATCCCTGCTGGATGAAACCTATGGAAATCTAATAGCCTGTATCTCTCAGTGGCCAGCTAGAAGCATTCAGACATTTTACTTAAAAGCTAAGCAAAAAACTAATTTATATATTTCCATTTGCTACTAAGGTATGCGAACGTGATTTAGTACAAAAATACTGGTTAATTATCATTTGGCAATGCTGGTCAATCCTCAACTGTCAGGCTGACACAAAGCTGCTTTTAAAAGAGATTACCTTACATAAAGCCAGTTTTCTGGAGGATTATCCTTGAACTGCCTTTAAAAATAAACAGTTTACAAACAGTGCTATGAAATAGGCCAGTTATAGGTATAGAAAGATAGCCTTTGGTATTTGGAGTAAACAGAAAACATGACTAGGTTTGTCTTGTTTGGAGGTATAGGTTTTCCATGCTATCTCTGGACTAACAAATATGTTCTGGGTTGGACCTAAAAAATCTAGTCCAAGAGTTAATGGCATGCAGTTAATTTAGCCATAAGGCTTCTTAGCTCCAAGACCTAAGGGAGTCAACAAACTCTCAGTAGGCAAAAATAAATGTACTACTCAATAAATGGATGCAGAACTGTCAAAGGGTAACATGTGGGCTTCCAGTGTGAGGATCTCATATGCATAATTAATTTGCACCTGTATCATTTTTACCTTGGATCTCTAGAAACCTCTGGGTGGTCTTCTCTGCAGTCAGGAAGAACAATGCATTGCCAGGTTGAACAAAATCCAGATTGAACAAATTAAATTCAGAACTATGATTGCACTATGGTACAAAGTAGTTATGAGAATGTCAGACTTTCAGACTTGCCATTGACTAATATAAGACCCAAATGAATTAATTTAACAGATGAAGCACTTGGACCAGTGTTGCTAGTCAGAAGCAGAGAATGATAATAGAAACTGCTAATTATATCCATTGCCTTCTAGTTAATTTATTAAACATTTGATAGAATTCAGAAGACCACAGTCCATCAGAGAATTCTTCCCAAATGCAATGAGGGTGAGTAGAAGGATTTGTATCAAGTTTGATCTTCTCTTTCTCTCTTTCCCTTTCTCTCTTTCTTTCTCTCTCTTTCTCTTGTACAGTGCAAACTTTCATCATAAATCTCAGAGGTCTTTCATGCCGTGGAATTTTAAAATGACTAATCCTGGTTGATGCTGGCCTGCAGGTTGAAAAATCTACTATTTACATTTGCTTTCCACCAGCTTCTTTGAAATCCTTCTTCCCATGTCTCACCAAACAAGGCAAAGCAAATAACTACCAAAAAGTTCTATTTATGTTGTAGCATCATGTTTCTGTCCTGCATTTTAAGGAAAACTCTTAAAATGACTGGTATGATATTTTTTTTGCTAGTTTGACAGTGATTTTTATTGTGCTGTCTGCAGTACTCTTTTTGATGTTGCTGTTGGCTTTCATCCCTACTGTGCTATTGGTTTTCTTTTAGATTATGCATACCATCACTGATTTGTACATTGCCCAGGGATCAGTGGTTGCTAGAAAATAATCTGAAAATGAAATGAAGAAATGAACAAAAAAACCCATCATTTTAGGATCATCAGATACTAATTGATTGATTGATTGATTGATCAGAGAATACCTTAGGGCAATTGAGAACTTTATTTTGTCTTAGACATTTTTAGAGTTTTAAAACAACTCAAACAATACTAACACCTCAACTATTTCCACTCATCATGTTTGTACATTGTCCAATTTCTGTGGATGAGGACAAATATATGCAAATATATAATAACAAAGTAAAAGTATTTACAGGATTGGGATTATTATTTGTTTACATAGACATACATGAGAATCTCATGAAACTTAATACATGTTAGAGAAAGAAAGAAAGAAAGAAAGAAAGAAAAATAAATAAGAAAGAAAGAAAGAAAGAAAGAGAAAGAAAGAGAAAGAAAGAAAGAGTAAGTTAACAAACTGTTATTGTAATCAACTTGTACAAAATTTACCATGGCATCTTATCTATCCTAAATAATCTCAAGAGTTAAGAGTAATTTGTATGGATCAAATGTCCAAGTTACTAATGTTATAATTAAAAATATTCAAGCTGTTTTAAAGCTGCAGACAAGAAGAAATGCTGTCTAGCTGGAGTCTATGGGATTATTTCTGGGAAAGTACCCTTGCAGAATGTTCATAGATACCACCCAAAGCACGCTGTGATATATCCAAATTGTAGCCAGGCACACAAGAACAATTCCTTGTAAAAGATGAAAAACATATTTAATGTTTTTCCTGCTTGGTTCCTGCTGCTGCTTCCATATATTTACTTGCCCTTTATCTACCTATGAATGAACTGATCTGAATTGTTCTAAGGGGATTCTTTCTCTTTTTGTTGGTTCTAATTTGGCGATGTAACAAGTTGGTGTCTCACCTGATTTCCTTTTCTCCTGCATACTCCCTTTCATACCACCTAAGTTTTGTACTTTTTCCAGCTTACCTCATTTATTATACTTGATAAAGATCCCCAGGATACAGCCATTTCTCGGAAAAAAATGTGTTGCCACTTATGCACCACTTTTTAGAGGACCAAGCCCAATTCAACCCAAGGACAATTGTATTGAAGTATAGATAAAAAGGTCTGGGTTGTCACCACAGGATATGCATCTCATTTTCTTGCTGTAAATGCTTCCTACTGTAACATTATTCAGCTGTAAATCCAGCTATGATTGTTTGAAATAATCATTTCCATATTCAACCTTCCACAACATATGCAATGTATTCTAACTACCCTGTGTATCTAAGAGGAAGAAGCCGCCTTATGTTGGAATGTGATGATTAATCCAAGGTGAATAATCCTCCCATATGTTTAAGTATTCCGAAAAAGCAGGCCACAATTGGAAAACCCAGGGGGGGTCACAACCCCCCCCCCAAGACCATAGTTGAGAAAACTCAATATTTCAGATAAGAAGTACATCTGATTAATGTCATCAATTGGTTTGGCAAAGAAAGCGACATCAATGAAGATGTCTCCAATGTTGGGGAAGCAAAATATACAATTTAGAAACTGACGGGTTGGCTCAGCTACTTAAATTTTGTAACTGCATCCACAGGAGGGAGCAAATTCACCCCAGAATGGAATCAAATTACTTAGTTCCACAGCTGCTTCTGTTGATTGTCAATTAAAAATTGCCTTCTGGCTGTATTTCCATTAATGCTTGTATTGTTGGTTCTGAGGAATTTCCCACTTCTTTTAATGGGATGGCTGGAGAGATTAGCTCTTGCCATTTGAGAAGTTGACAAAGCCCAGCTATAGCCAAAGACTCATGCAGATTTCAACATATCTTCTCAGCATATCCCACATTATAATGATAATTACTTTCTTGTTAACTGTAACCAAGGAAACCAGTAATTTAGTTATTTATTAATTCATTGTCTCAAAATTTTGCATATTTTGAGCAAGTGAGGAAAGCAAGTGTGGTACTTTGCATTTTTGTTGCTTTACTAGGCCTCAAGAAGAAATCACTCAAACATTTGTTTCCAGAGCAAAGTTAAGATTAATTATCATAACTTGCAGAGAAAGCCAAAATGTAGCACACTGCAATTGTTATCTGGCACAAGTGTTATCTGGCACAGGATGCTCTAGTCCAGGGGTAGTCAACCTTGGCTCTTTTATGACTTGTGGACTTCAACTCCCAGAATTCCTGAGCCAGCTGGGAGTTGAAGTCCACAAGTCATAAAAGAGCCAAGGTTGACTACCCCTGCTCTAGTCCTTGTGACTGGAGCATCTTCTGGAAGAAAAGTTAAAACTGTGTATCATTTTATTGTTGTTGAAATGCTCAAAACTGCAATACTATAAAGAACATTTACTAAACTGAAGATCTTGCAAAGTGAATAGAGGCCATTAACCTTAATTCCAACACTGGAACTATTTAAGTTTCTGTTGACTAACTGAAATTTCATATAGGTAATGAAGCTCATTATAGGTCCAAAATTGTATATGTCTGGTCTAATACTACAATCTGTGTAAGAAATCTATGAGACATCCATCTTTCCAAAGCTTGTTTGCTCCTAATATCTCTCACCTTTGACCTGCTAACTAGGACTGAAAATCTTACAGAAATTTAGTTCAGATGATACCTGGGACTGTAATTTGGTATGTTAACTGTATTTTGAATTTTCTATGGGAGAGTTGAATATTTTCCATTTTGAATATGTATGCACAACAAGAAAAATGTTGCTTTTTAAAGGAAAACTGCTGCACTATCGCACTTTTATTTTTTGTGATACCCATTTCTGTTAGAGGTAAGGCATCTGGTGACCTGGCTGGCACTTAGCCTTACTTTTGCAGCTTTCAGAGTCCCGCAAGATTTTCACTTTGAAATCTGGGGACAACCTAATGCTTTAGATAGCATACGTCTGTGAATCTATTAGTGTTAACTGCCATCCTAAAAAGATTTTTTTTAAAAAAAAGGAGCAAGAAGTGTCTGCTCTCTCTGATGTTGTCATCAAGGTCCTAGTGGCCTGGAAGGGGGCAGAGGGGGGAGGGCTAAAATCTTTAAAAAATTAAAAATCAAATGCAGTCTTAAGCAAAAAAAAAAACCCAACTCACCTCTGACAGACAGAAATGCTAATTAAGAACAGTTTCTCATGAGGAATTGTTTTGTACACTCAATACATTTTATTGTTTATTGGAAGGATTGGATTGCTGTGAAGTTCAGCCTAACATGTAAGCCAGCGAAAGTGCATTTTTAGATGCAATTCAAAGAAGGAAGTAGATTTCATTACTGGCCCCCCGCACTGATGTGTATGTGTTTGTGTGTGTGTGTGTGTGTGTGTGTGTGTGTGTGTGTATCCAAAAATTGCCTGTAAAATAGGAATGAGTTTCTGATCATGTGGCCATTTTGAAGTCTCTTCCCCACAGATACCCTTTTAAAAAATACTTTGGGGGAGAGTCTTTTCGCAGTTACCGATCATTCTAAATTACAATACAATTTAAGCAAAGCTATTTCACATCCTATGCATTCCAGTGGCTCTGGCAGTGCCCAATTATTCCACCCAGGATAAAATATGCACATATAGCTGTAATAAAACGTGAGCAAATTGCATTAATATTTTTTGGCTGGCTTTGCGATCCGTTAAAAGCCAGTGACCGCAGTTAAAATGGATAAAAGAATTTGCCTTCTCCTCCAGCTGCAGCCTCCAAAAATAAGCACACAGAATATGGAAATGAATTCAAGGCATTGAAATAACAAGAAAAAACCCTACTCATATATATGCTATTGTTGCTACCACATGGATGAAAATGGTAAATGGATTTCCTAAGTTTTGGAAAAATGCCACCTGCCTTTCCAAAGTATCAGAGTATCTGATTATTAATATTTCCCCAGCACCTATTCTTCTGGGTTCTTATCTGTAAATGCAGGTGCACCATAATACTGTCAAAAAAATAATATACTGCCCATATTACAGGAACAAGACATTATGGATTCCTTGTGGGATGGGCAGAAATGTTGAACTGAGACAAAGGATGACAAATGGAGAGGAACTTAAATCCTGCCCTTTAAGTATATAGGGTTAAAGCCAGGTGGACATCAAATGTGCTTTTCCTATGCTGCATTGTAACATGCTTATCATCACTTTATTTTTAAAAGCACTTTGGGTGCCTCCTTTAGCTTGTAGTTGGTGATGAGTAATGTTGTGGCAAATGCTTGGTAGGAAGATGTGTTGCCTAGCAGCAGCTTCATCAATGGAAGTTGCCTTTTTTTAATAGTATGTTGAGGGCTTGAAATAAAGAAAAGATCTATATTGCTTGATTTCAATACCTGCCATTCCCGATCTCTATGGGTTGTTTTACTTGTACTGTATCTTGTGGTCCTAGATAATTGTCACAAACAAGCATCAATTTGATTACTATAAAATTAGATGGAGTCAATAGTGTTTATACTATCCTTTTAAGAAATCTTGTATGCTTTTAACTAACTCCAGTTCCTTAAATTAAACTCAAATACCAATGTTCCTTTCCATAAATTGTTATTTCTACTACAATCAGGACTAGAAGAAGAGCATCAGGTCTGCCTCCTGATGTTCTTCTTCTAGTTCTGATGTTCTTCTTCTAGTCATGCTAGAAGAGTTACTGAATGTAACTCAAACAGGATTTATAGCAGCTTAATGAAACTAGTTGTGTTTCTCCACAAGGTTTCCTTCAGTTTCTCCAGTTTCTTTTTACCTTTCTGAAGCCAAATCACCTAAAAATGCTCAATATTGATTAAAGAACTCAAAAGTTCTTTAACTTATAAATACAAACCAGTAAAGGTTAACAAAATGTCTCAACAACATTTAACCTTGTGAATAACTGCAGCTATCAAAACATGATTATGAAATATTTTGGCCAATATTTTTGGCCCATATTGAATGGCATTGTGAACAAATGTTATTGAATATTGAAGGTATATTTGACATATAGTCACTGAGCTAAAAAGTCCAAAATTATACAATACTATGGCTTTCATATTAAAATTAAGGCAGTTATACACTGTATATGTAAGGGTGCAGATATATATGAGCTTCATAATTAGAGCATACAAACTATGCTATTGTCATCTACAATAACTAAATCTTTCAGCACATTTTCTTGTAGAGTGTCTTATTCAAAATACGATAACAATAATAATGATAAAGTTGGAAGGGACCTCGGAGGTCATCTAGTCCAACCTCCTGCTCAGGCAGGAAACCCTATACCATTTCGGACACATGGCTGTCCAGTCTCTTCTTAAAAACTTCCAGTGTTGGACCATTCATAGCTTCTGGAGGCAGGTTGTTCCACTGGTTAATTGTTCTAACTGTCAGGAAGTTTATCTTTAGTTCTAGGTTGCCTCTCTCTTTGGTTAGTTTCCACCCATTGCTTCTTGTCCTGCCTTCAGGCGCTTTGGAGAATAGCCTGACTCCCTCTTCTTTGTGGCAGCCCCTAACATATTGGAACACTGCTATCATGTCCCCCCTCATCCTTCTCTTCGTTAAACTAGACATACCCAATTCCAGCAACCGTTCCTTATATGTTTTAGCCTCCAGTCCCCTAATGATCTTTGTTGCTCTTCTCTGTACTCTTTCTAGAGTCTCAACATCTTTTTTACATCGTGGTGACCAAAAATGGATGCAGTATTCCAAGTGTGGCATTGTAAAGTTTTATTAATTCTTCATGTGATCTTGATTCTATCCCTCTGTTAATGCAGCCTAGCATTGTGTTGGCTTTTTTGGCAGCTGCAGCACACTGCTGGCTCATATTTAAATAATTGTCCACTAGGACTCCGAGGTCCCTCTCGCAGTTACTACTATTGAGCAAGGTAGCCCCTATACTATACCTGTACATTTGGTTTTTCTTGCCTAAATGTAGAACCTTACTTTTTTCACCATTGAATTTCATTTTGTTAGATAGCGCCCAGTGTTCAAGTCTGTCCAGATCCTCCTGTATCCTAAGCCTGTCTTCTGGAGTGTTGGCTATTCCTGCCAGCTTGGTGTCGTCTGCAAATTTGATGAGTTCCCCATCTATCCCCTCATCCAGATCGTTGATGAAAATGTTGAAGAGCACTGGGCCCAGAACAGAGCCCTGGGGCACGCCACTACACACTTCCCTCCATGTAGATGTGGTTCCATTGAGGACCACACACTGAGTACGGCCAGTCAGCCAGCTACGGATCCATCTGGTGGTGATGCTGTCTAATCCGCATTTCTTTTTACAAGTACTAACTCTTTTTACAAGCTTTCATTCAACATAAAATGATACACAGTGCATTCAGATATTTGTTCTGAAGTGCTTCCTTATAAGATATGCTATAAAAATAATACAATAACAAAGTAATTCTTTTTCTAATACATACAGAGGCAAGTTTGCATCTGTGATTTGCCATTTTTACACCTTAAGGTCCATAACAAATAATACTTATACTTCTAAAAGAATATTATCCAAGAATTGTCATAAAGGGGTTCTTCTGATGTTATCTAACACAAACCTTATCACAGAGCCTATCCTTCCAAGAATAAAAACAATAACGTATTGCTAGATACTGCCATATGATCCTCTCTTCTAGAGTATTAAAATGCCATGTATGGACATAATAATACAGCACCTCTGACATTGCCAAAATAATACTAGAATAGGCTTGCCTAATAAATTTAAATGTCTGGGGAAAAACCCAAACAAGGCCAAATAAGAACAAATTTTACATACTGTCAAAGAGACAGCATTTCTCTTTATATTAAGAGTTTTGATGTAACTCATTAAGAATTTTAATGTAACCTTAATTGTCTTTATATTTATCTTTTTTACCATTTGTCAGCTTCCCAGGGTCATCTGAATGGTGAGATGGGCAATGTATATGTTTAATAAATAAATAAAATTTTCTATTATAGTTAAGGCAGTTTACTGCATGTGGTATTTCTGTATATGCAAATGTTTCCACTAATCTTATGAAAATAGCAAAAGACTTAGGACATTACAGAATCCTCCATTAGTTCTAGTCTTGGGGGGAAAGTACATGTGGAAATAAATTTACCTATTGCAGTCAATCTATTCTCATATATTCTTCACTGACATCAATAGTATATCTTACAGGAGGGAAAGTGTATTTTCATATTCAGTCCTATATCCAAAAGTTTGTCTAAAAGTGACATTATTCATCCCACAAAGATTTACAAGTAATATAAGGTCACTGATTTGATCCCTATGAAAATTACAGAATGTGTGTTTGTGTATGTGTGACAGAGAGAGAGAGAGAGAGAGAGAGAGAGAGAGACAGACAGACAGACAGACAGACAGACAGACAGACAGAGACACAGAGACAGAGACACACACCGAGAAACAGAGAACCCCCCCAAAAAATCCTGATTCAAGCGTAATCATTTTAAGTTTACTTGTACAGTCATAAGTAGTATGAGCACCCTAAGCAATATGTTCCTTAATAAACTGGGATCAGCTATGATGTTCACCATAGCCATACAACTATAGAGCATGGCTAAGTAATCATTATGGACCAAGAAGGAAGTACTTCATATGCTGTTTGTGAACCTGTAAACAGGCTTTATATAAAGAAGAAAAGAGCAAAAGTAAATAAATTCCCTGAAGGATAGCAGCTCTTTAATACATATTAGAAGGAGACAGAATTTTGATCATATAATTGCAGCTGACATCTTAACTCTCCTGGGAATGTCCCTGCTTATCCCTGTCTTTCTCCTTTATTTGAAAAGTGTGTAATTGTGACTAGCATTGAATATTCTTCTGTTCTTCTGTTATTTCTTTGTAACTTGTGTTTACCTAACTGTGATTATTATTTAATGAGAAAACTAAAACTCCTCACAACACTTGGGAGACTGTTTTTAACCAAGAAAAGGTTCCTTTCCTCCAGTTTTTGAATATGGATTGGACTTTTGCCCCAATCTACTTCAGATCATGCTATTTGAATTCACTCTCCCTTTTTTTCAGCGATGAAACTAGAGTGATCTTTCAGCTCAGTATGAAACCTTTATCTTCCTTCCACCATCATTTTGTCCAACCAAAGTCACTCTATCTAATGGTAGAGTTGGCTCTTTGTTCAAACTTTGCTGGATATTGCTAAAACAAAAGCAATAAAAGCAAACGTGTGAATGATTTGTGCCATTTGCTCTTGGAGTGTTTAAGGTAATTGTTGTGTTCTTTGTATTCCCCCCCCTTAATCCCCTATGCATATCCTGATCACCCATTAAGGGTGATTGCCCTTCACCATTGATCGCCCATTAAGGGTGATTGCCCTTCTCCATCTGCATACAGTTTCATGCCCATTGCTGGTTGGCTAACTAGCAACAGGGTCTTGCCAGCCAATGGAATTGTGTGATTACAAGCCAG
>NW_015388391.1:95716-98151 GCF_001527695.2 Protobothrops mucrosquamatus
ATTGCTGGTTGGCTAACTAGCAACAGGGTCTTGCCAGCCAATGGAATTGTGTGATTACAAGCCAGGGGAATCCCATAAAAGAGGGCTCCCCTGGCCCAGAGAGCCAGTCCGGATTTACCTTATGCCTTGCCAATAAACCAAGAGCTGACTGTCACTCGACTCGTGTCTTACTGCCTGCGCGATCTAACAGTAATGCTTGCAGAGGGAAATTCAATATCTTTCTCACAATAAAATGCACAATCTCTAAATCCAATAATTCACATCAGCATCTTGCTGCTAAAATGATC
This sequence comes from Protobothrops mucrosquamatus, assembly GCF_001527695.2. Taxonomy (NCBI): domain Eukaryota; kingdom Metazoa; phylum Chordata; class Lepidosauria; order Squamata; family Viperidae; genus Protobothrops; species Protobothrops mucrosquamatus. The sequence goes on from NW_015388391.1 coordinate 96,004, forward strand.
TCCAAATCTTATGCAATGCCAACTCTGGGTTATCATCTATCAAAACTTTGTACCTTGTACTCACTTAGTTTTTGGATTGATAGCTAAATAATTCCTTATCTAGTAATTACTGACACACTAGGTACTTGAGTATCCTAGCAATAGAATAGCTATCCCCAAGACTATGCCTTTCAAAAAAGTATATTTTTTTTCTCTTTTTTATTTTTGGGAAAATCCAATGAGAACTTTCTTGCCAGATTCCAAAGGCAGTGAACGCAGCAAGCCACAAACAAATATTTGCATTCCAAATTTGTTTGATATAGAATTGGGTGGACTGTTGCCAGTTCTTTTAATCAACATGTTCTAACATTCTTTTTGAAGCAATCAAAATCAGCTACATTTCAGCAGCTCTGCAAGCCTTGGCAGTTTGGTATATTATTCACAATTTCCAAATGGCTTCCCATTCTGTAAGGAATGTGTTCACCTGTGCTTACTTTTATTTGACTAATGATTTTTCTCTTTTTTTCCATTTAGAATTGTAAAAATTGTAAAGTTACATCTCCTAGAGAAGGTAACAGCTGAATCCTTTGGGGATATTAGTAACATTTGTGCAGACTTCACTGAATATGAGATGAGCTCAAGCTGTCACGCTTCGCAGCAACTTTCACACCCATAAGACTCATGCGTTGTTTGATTTTATTGCCTTAATGATGAGCTGAGTTTGTCTTAGCATCACTGTCAGGTTCCCCCCCTCCCCCAATATGTTCTGCATTTTCCTTTTTTGCAAAATAGCACTTTAGCAAAGTGAAAAGGTACTATTGGAAAGAAAATTCAGTGAAAGGACTCCATTGCAATGCAGCTTGCAAGCTCACTGTTGCTATGATAATAAATGATATTTTTGCAAGGGGGTAAAAATGAATGCAAGATAGGAAGTGCTAAAAGTAATAGGACTGAAATATAAAAGTTTCTCAAAGTGAGTAAGGAGGAGCTGTCATGTACTTGTTCATATTAGACAAGGACTTATTTAAACCTTAGAACCAGTGTTAATTTTATTTAACTGAATTAATAATCTTATGGAACTTGAGTTCCAGCTATGCTATATTTTATGAGATTGTTTTTTTCATACTTTTGATTGCTCTCCATTTCCTTTGATAATATATAAAACTGAACAAACTAATTGGAACAAACATAAATGCATTTTGCCTATTTTGGTTAAAACATGTAAGAAGTTTCTACAATTATTTTGAGATATAATTTGAGACAAATGTCTAAGAGCTCAGCCTGTAAAATAGCCTTCATCATCAGGGTCTATCTCTCGAAAACATACTGTAATAAGAAAAAAGGCTATCAAGATTTAAGTCAATCTAAAGAGACAAACAGAATGAGACAGGGTATTATTTTTATACCGTTCAATATTATAATTTATTATTATCCTGAAAATTAGCCATCTCCTACCTTCATGCATAGAAACACTAATTTTCAAGGTGTTTTGTTTGTTTGTTTTCTTTCAATCAAACAAGGACTCCTTGCAATTAACATAATCAATATTAAAAACAAATATAAAATTCATAAAAACACAGGTGTACTTTATAACTGTCCCAACTGATCCTCTACATACATTCTCTGGAAGAGTTTAATTTTGACCAACATTCAGAAAGTTGCCAAGTTAGATGCTAAGATGGCCTCAGGGAGAAGACCGTTCCATTAAACAGGAGTGGCAAAATTGTTGGCCAGCTTTGGCGATTCTAATCTTCCAGAAACAGAGACCATTAATAATTGAACCTGAATTAAATAGAAAGGAAGAGTTGATTCTATTTAGAGAAGGTGGTCCTGAGTGAACCTGAAAGTCAAGACTTCAACAAATAATAATAATAATAATAATAATAATAATAATAATAATAATAATAATAATAATAATAATAATAATAATAACCTTCCGCCGCGCCCTCAAGACATGGCTTTTTCAACAAGCGGGACTGACCTAGGGTGAATTTTAAATAGGGAATAATTTTTTAAAGATTTTAATAATGACACAGCCATAAATATATTTGGTTTTTAATTGGTTTTATAGGGGAAATGTTTTTTGTGTTGTTTTTTTAATATGCTGTGAGCCGCCCTGAGTCCCGTGGGGAGAAGGGCGGCATAGAAGTTAGTGAAATAAATAAATAA
>NW_015388392.1:0-30360 GCF_001527695.2 Protobothrops mucrosquamatus
TACAATGTCATGCCATTCTGGATCTTTTTTACAGAATGCACGTTTCATATGGAAGCATCCACAATAAGCACAGTGTTTGCAAAGATTTATGTGAAGGAGGGAGAAATTACCATTGAAGCCACTAGCCCAAAATTGCTTTCCTTTGTAATATTAGCATGAACAAACAAGAGGCAGTATCTTTGTCCTAATCACCAAACCAGCAACGTCCACTTAATGGGCTTAATGTGCTTTTCTCAAATTAATTCCTTCTGAGGGATAATTTTCTCTAGCATGAAGCCAAGCCCTATTCTGTAAACTAAATAATTGCATTAAACCTTTAAACCACATTTTAAAAAGTGAAAATGCAGTTTACTGAAGAAATAAACTAAGGTAGCTGCAGAAAATTAGTCCAGTATTGCTGATAATTGCCATTCTTGTAAAATAAATGCAACAGGTTTCTGTACATACAATATACTGCTATTTACTAACTTCCAAATTTGATATATTGCTAGCTGCAAATCAGGAAGCATCAAACATGCTCAGAAATTAGTTTCACATCAGTTTATATTTTAAGACCATACTATTTTATAGAGAACAACTCAAGAACAACTCATCATTTGGTCTGTGGCTTTTTTTTCCAGTTTAAAATTTACTCCACTTGGTTCAGGAGGTTATAAAGCATTTCTACAGAGAAAACCAAATATAGACCATCAAAATTCAGCAGCAAAATTGTTTCCAACCTACTAAATTTTATAATTAGCATACAGTAACATTTACTCTATATCCTATAACGCAGTAGAATAGATTTTGTAAGAACTTTAGGTTCTTGTTCATTTGCAATGGCAAATCAGTAATAAATCCTAAATATATTTACTTAAGAACTGCTGATATCTGTAGAGCATATTTCAGATGCTTAATCTCATGCTCTTTTGAAAGTCTTTCCAGTCTTTTGAAATCTCAAAAGCCTTGGTGAGGAGACCAGAATAGCTATTTCGTTAACCTATGAAACATTTTTAAAGTGTAGTTTGGATACAAGGTTAGCTCGCTAAATTTAATTTGAAAAATCTGAGCCTCTCTTTTTAAATGTCTGCCTTATTGTTTTAATCCTCATAAATGTTAACAATCAGCTCTGAATTCAAAGCAGTATGAAAAAAGAGAATATTTGCAAAGATTATAATACAAGGGCTTATGGGTGTTTTTAAAGTAATTTTATACTGACTTTAGTTTTCACTCTACAAAAGTGTCACAAAAGTGACGTTACTGGGCAGATTAGAAATAGGTTTAAGTAATTATGCTGTACTTTGTTAGCAGCACATACTAGTCCTCTTTATGGCCATTAAGCAAAAAATTGCACAAATTCATGCAAATCATTATATACAGTACATTATTTGAGCAGTAATGATATTATTTAATGATTTAGTTTCATTCTTATTTATCATTCTAATGAAAGCAGCTCTTATATGTTTGAGGAACATCTTACATTTGTGAATGGACTACTTTGGATTCAGCCTATAATCTGGTTACAATATTCCATTATGAATCTTTGGAAGACATGGCAGTATAGAAATAGAATATATAAACAGATAACTAAACAAATGTTTGAAAAGTCCTACAAATAAATGAATGAAGGTAAACAAGCATAATAGAACAATAAGTAAAGTATACAGCAAATGCATATAATAATTAAAGTCTGAATCAATTCATACAACACATTAAAAAAATGATTGAATCCCCCAGCTTTCTTTTAAACTCTAGCACAGGGGTCTTCAAACTGGGCCCTTTTATGACTTGTGGACTTCAACTTCAGAATTCCTCAGCCAGGCTGAGGAATTCTGGGAGTTGAAGTCCACAAGTCATAAAAGGGCCCAGTTTGAAGAGCCCTGCTCTAGCAAGATCTAAACAAATGAATGTACCTCTAAATTATGCTAAATGTAACCTCTCGTTCAAAATTTTAGTTAAAAGCTGCAGTCCTACAGACAAGAAGTAAATTCCACTAGGATTATCATACCTGGATTGCAAAAAAAAAAAAAAAAGGACAAAATGGCAGCAAAGAGATACTAAAACACAAATTATTTACTACCATTTAACAGTCTTAGCAGAATGCTTGCAGCCCAAATACAGTAAATTCTTCAGAACCTAATTGTTCAACGGAACTTACTTCTGGGTAAATATGAATAGGATTGCATTGCAAATACTTTTGATCATAACAAAATTCACTGGTTGTTTAATTTATTTAACACATCAGGATTTTTTTATTCACTCTCTCATCTCCTATTCTTCCTATGTTACACCATATACAGTACTGTTCCATTAAAGTTAAGCAATTAAATTCCATTAGGATTACCTTTGATTCATCATTCAGTATAACAAGCCTGAAAATTTCAGGGTTTATCAGGTCCCATATTGGCCTACATGACAAACTTGAGACTATGTGTAAAAGCCTTGGAAAATGCCACAGACTCTTTAATGTGTCATCATCTGATCAACATCATGAGAATCAGTAACAGATCTAAAGATTCTTAGGATAAACACATATCCACCATCCAACAAAAATTTAAAATAAAAATAAATAAAATATAAAAACAATAATTACAAATAATAAATGAATTAATTAAAAAGAAAACAAACTCAAAAGGTAGACTTAATGGACCACCAGGTCAATTTTCTGTTTCTATGTTTTTATCTAAAAACTACAGAGGACTCTTTCCCCCCATAATATGGATGACTTTCTATAATCTATATATATGTTATATGTATGCATGTTACTATACATACTTTAACATCCGGCTATATTATTTACTACTTCACATACTAAAAATCAGTATTCCACTTCTCTGTCATTTCTTGAAGGTAAACACTGAAGCACAAATCTTAACATAAGATTGTGTCTATAACCATACCTCATTATCATTCTTGCTTAGCCACTCCTTGATTGTGGTAAGTGCGATGACTGCAGCTGGCTCATTTGGAAAACCTAAGATCAGAAAGAAAATCAGTTATGTATATGCATACCTGTACATAGCCTTATATATAACTGTACAACATGTGTTGTGCATATATGTTCATATTAGAGTCAGACCTCTTTTCTTAATTGATACTAAATTGGTAGCATTACCTGCTGTTTAGACACCACATTTATATACCCTGTTTATAGGTACTGTCTTTATTTTTGCTAAAAAAAAAAAAAGTCTGTTGATGAATTAAATGCATTTAGTAGTCAACATGGGTGTAATCCTAGGGATATAGAAGAAGGAAAAAAAATAAAGAACTAAGAAGATAGTACTCAGGTAGTAGCTGGTCATGACAAGCAACCTTTCAGTTTTATTTATCTTTGTCTTCAAGAAAAGAAATCAAGGAGGATAAACCTTCAATTCCCCCCTTGTTGCCATTTGAAAAGTTGACAGATATGATTAAAAGATTTTCAAGAGGAATTATTTTGTGGGGATCCACATAACTGAATCCATGCAAATACTATTTTAAGAACTATATATTTCAAAAACAGCAAATCTGATGTACCTTCCATGCATACTCCAAGTAAGTTTCTAATCCCTTCAGCAAATGTTTTTTTCTGCCTTGATCCCCTGTCTTATTTTTCTATGCCTGTTTGATGATGAATAGTATGTACACCAAGAGTACCTAGACTGTATTTCAGTTGACTCAGATCTGTGGTTGTTTATGCACAGGCTCTTTTCAAAACAAATGTTTTTTCTTTGGAAGAATGATTCACCTTTAAAATGTTAATATTTATACTATAGTGCCCTAGCTCAAAGCTGTGATAAAACAGTACATGCACATATCCGAATTCATATAGCTTATTTATTCAGCTACATAGAAGCAATCTATAAAAAGCTTTACAAATGACAACAGTCTGATAAGAAAAGCTCCTTCCTTCCTTCCTTCCTTCCCTCCCTCCCTCCTTCCTTCCTTCCTTCCTTCCTCCCTCCCTCCCTCCCTCCCTCCCTCCCACATAGAGAGTAAGAGAGTCAGAGACACACAGAGAGAAAATATTCAAAGCCAGCACTAAGTTAATAGTTCCTATTCTCTTCCTATGTTCCTTTCATTTTCAAGAGCGAATAGGAAAATTGTCTTGATCTGTATTCAGAATTAACTGTACAGTACAGTTTGGGAACATGACTCAAGTACTTCTCAAAGGTGCTAGGTTACTTTTCCCTGAGTACTTTGTACAATAGCAATAAAATCCTGCCACTTGAAAAGGGAGTCTAATTGAATGGCAGAGCAGTGCAAGAATGGGGAGAGAAATCTTGCCTAACAAGAGCAGCTGAAGAACTTTCTATACCAATAGGTTGTGGCCCTTCAGTTTTTTTAACAGTATATATCCTACAGCCATATATGAAGATTTATGCATTGTATAAGATAAGATAACTTTTATTGTCATTTTTTACTGTGGGCACACTGGCACACATTAAAAATGAAACTCTGTTGCCTGCTCTCAAAAGTGTAGACAAACATAACACACATATAAACATGCTATATACTATATATGTATATCCCATACCCTTACATATAAATGCATATAAATATTAATCACTGTCCATCTTGAATACATAGCAGAAAGAGGAAGCTTGAGAGTTCACAAAGTCGATACTGTATGAAACAAAATTATGACTAAATCTGGATGTTCTGCTTTGGATACCACGAAGGTAACAAAGAAAACAGGTCATGAAGAGGATGTGTAGTGTCCCAGACAATCTGGTGGACCCTGGTCAAGCAATGCTTATATGTCATGTCCTGGATAGAAGGGAGTGAATTGCCAATAACCTTTTCTGCCATCCTCACCATTCTCTGCACCACCTTCCTGTCTGATGCAGTAATGCTTCCAAACCAGACTGTAACACAATATGACAGGGTGCTCTCAATCATCCCTCTACAGAAAGTGATAACGACAGGGGAAGGAAGATGTACTTTTCTCATGCGATGCAGAAAATGCAGGCATTGCTGTGCCCGCTTCACCAGTGTCTCACTGTTGAGCAACCAAGCCAGCCTACTCGTTAGCTGCACATCCAGAAATTTGATGCTGCTAACCATCTCCACAGGTGAATCATTAATACACAGAGGAGTGTGCCTGCCTTTTCAGAAATCGACAATGATCTCTTTAATTTTTCCAATGTTTAAAACTAGGCTGTTTTTATTTCAGCAGTTCACCAAAGTCTCTACCTCTTTGAAGTAAGCACCCTCACTGTCATCTTGTATCATTGGCATACTTCATGATATGGTTGGTGGCAAACCTTGCACAATAGTCATGGGTCAACAGGGTGAACAACAGTGGACTTAGGACACAGCCCTGAGGAGACCTGTGCTCAAGAAAATGGTGTTAGAAATATTAGTCCCAATTCACCCGCACACACTGGGGCCTATCAATAAGAAAATCAAGAATCCAGTTGCACAGAGGAGTATTAAAGCCTAAAAGGCCCAGTTTGTCTACTAGATGCTGAAGAATGATTGTATTAAATGCCAAACTGAAGTCAACAAACAGCATTCTCATATGTCAACCATGATTTTTTCATTAGACCTCACAACAATGTTTTTAAGGATGGTCAGCTATGGGAGGTTTCATTCTATACCACATAGTGGACATATCTGCATTTGTGGAGTGGTAGAGGTAGGAGACTTGGCTCACATACTATTTGATTGTTGTTTGTATAGGAGGGTGAGAGACAAGTATCTTGGTTCATACATTAAACAAATGACCCATTGGGAACCCCATATTAAAACAACATATCTTATGTGTGGCCAAAATCTGAAAACAACACTTAACACAGCACAGTATTTGAGTAAAAGATCGGCAGATGTGGGACTGATTGGGGTAGATTTTACTTATTTTACTTCTCTATATATTAAATTATTGTATTTTACTCCTATTTCATTATAATTTGTTTCTATAGGATTTTATTAATATTGTATGTTTAGAATTCTGAATTTTGATATGGCCTATGGGCTAATCAAAAACTAATTGTTATTACAATGTTTTTAAGGACACAGACATCCTCAATGCACTTTTGAATATATGCAGACACATATACTGCTCTATTTTTATATATTGGTTATCAGTTGCTGCTTTTTTAAACATGCCCCAATCCATGCCCTCAAAGCAATCTTATAATGCTCCCTCCACCCAACCTCACCTGCTTCATTGTAGGTTTCTTTCTGAGTAATAAAGGTTTATATGCTGGAATAAGCAGCACTGAGAGGTGGTCAGAAGAGCTCAGGTAGGGTGGGGGATAGTTCTGAATGCATTCTTGAAGTTAGAATAAGCAAGATCCAGTGTATTCTCCCCTCTGGTTACAAAGTCTACATATTGATGGAAATGGGGAAGAGTAGCTTTCAAATCAACTTGATTAAAGTCATCCACTACAATAAATGCACCCTCCGAGTAACTAGTTTGTAAGTCACTGATGGTATGATAGAGAACATTCATGGCCTCATCTCTGTTTGCACCAGGAGGAATATACACAGCTGTGATAATGATAACAGAAAATTCCCCACCCAGAAAGAAGGGTCACATTTGATCCTCAAAGGTTCCATATCAGGGGAACACAGACTTGAAACCACCTTGGCATTATTACACCATTTGTCATTTATATAAAAAGACACCCCCTCCAAGGGATTTGCCACTAAAAGCAAAACTCCAGTCCAGCCGAAATATTGAAAATCCCATCAAGCTAACAGCACTATCTGGGACAGAGTGCTCTAACCAAGTTTCTGTTGCAATGATGACACAGTTGTTTCCCACCTCTAGGTTTGTTGTTAAATTGAGCCTCATGTAATCCATTTTTGGCTCTAAGAAGCGAGCATTAGCAAACAAAATAGATGAAAGAGACGCTCTATATCAGAGATCCCCAACCTTTTAGGCACCAGGGACCGGTTCTGTGGAGAAAAGTTTTTCCGCAGACCGGAGGGGGTGTGGTTTTGAATACTGCCTCCATTCTGAGGAGGGAGCTTTGTTTGTTTGTGCAGCCCACTTGCTGGCATGCTGCGGACCAGTGCCAGTCCATGGACCGGGGGTTGGGGACCCATGCTCTATATGGTTTAGCTTTTAGCCTAAATGTTAGACCTCCGCATTTGCCACATTTCCTCTTTTGGTCACACTACCTCCTCTTCTGAAGATGGTCAGCACCAAAGGGAAATTTCCCTGCTGCAACAGCTGCCACCCCACTCTACCTACTGAGCGTGACGCTGGCTCCACCTCCAGCTATTCCCTCTCTTCCTCCCCGCACCTCCAGACATTACAGCCAACATCTCACCCTCGATGTGAACTGCCAGCAGCTCCTCTGTTGACTCTTTCCACCAAAGTAATCCTAGGCAATGCTGACTCTCCAGAATAGTTTTCTCGACAGTTCCTTTTTCACTAAATATCTCCATATCCAATATGGACAAATTCCCACTATCCTGTAACAATTTCTTAAATATCCCATGTTACATTCTCATTCATACATGCACACACTAAAATTCACATACATATATTATACATAGATATATGCATTCTGTACATGTATACAGAAAGCCAAGCGGCTTTGACATTTTGAATATTCCTAATCTATTTAAACCCGATCAATATCTTAAAAATAGAAGGAGGCAACAGAAAAAATAAAGCATGCAAGAACCTAGTACAGACAATTGTGGAAGGTTCTGTACAGGATATGAGTTATGAGATTAAAAATACACGGCCAGTTTGCCAACTATTTTCACGGATTTTTATTTTCAAGCTGTGTTATCACTTACAATGATATGGGACTGTTCTCTTTCACTATGGCCTCCAGAAAAAAAGCAATCTTCATAAGCATGTGGGAATCAATTTAGTCGAGTGAAATGAACTTGAGGAGTCTCACAGGTAACCAATTGTTAAGGGGAAGCAGCTCAGACAATTCTGGCTAAGGGCTCAATTTTGGAAAAAAAATAAAACAGGTAAATGTAATAAGAGAGACCCAGACTTAGGTACTGCAACAAGTATGCCTTTAGAATACTAAAAAGGAGGAAAGCACAAAGAGTCCAGAGAGAATTAGCCAGAAGACAAGAGACAAGTGACACAACAATTTAAAGGTGATCCATCTGACAAAGTCGATGTTATTTACACCCACATATCTACTTCTTTCAGGAGTCTGGCCTTCCAATTTTAAGCTGAGCCCATTCTCTCCTTCCAAAGCCAAGTAATAACTTTCATTAGAGAAGCCAATATATCATCAAAGATTCTAGCCAAATCCATCAATAGACAGATGTCAGAAGGCCATTTTTCCATTTGCTATAAAAATGGGGATTGCACCTTCTGGCTTTGTCTTCAGCTGCACATGTTCACAGAGTTATCTGCCCTGCAAAATTTCATATATATGCAAGTCATGCCCTGAAAAGAAGAAAGATGAGGATCATAAAATGGCTTCTATGAACAAAACACATCAGTGCATGAAAACTGAGTAGAGCCAAAAGCCATGGTCATCATTGCTGTTTCTCAACCCACGCCATGCAATCATTTCTACCATAACAAAAACATAATCTGCAAAAAATGATAAAGCCCCAGAATTTCCTTCCATAGTCAGATACTATGTGTCTGGATTGTAAAATGCAAACATAAGTTTTTAGCAGGAAATGCTAAAATTAAAAAATGATGACTATAACTTGCTTTGTTTATTGTTTTTTTTTTAAAAAAAATAAAATACCATATTTTCATAGAATGTAGAAAAATACCACCACTTTGTTTTACTGATTTTCAGGTTGTATCGAAAAACTGAAGTTCTATCTTCTCTTAGATATATGATGACCAATAAAAACTGAGTGAAAATTTTTGCTTGTTTTATCAGTTAATATGTCACTTCATCCTCTCTCCACACAAACCCAAAACTCCTTTAACAGATATTCAAGTACTCTATGACTCACATTTCACAAGATGTACTTCAGAAAAATGGAAACAAGCTATTTCTGCAAGAATAGGAGATTAAATGGAAAATTGCCAGAAAAGAGATTCACTCCAGTGCAATTTAATGGTCACACAATGGAAGAATAGCATTCTTTGGCATGTTTAACTGTGAAATCTAGTGGTGCCTAAAAGCCTATCTACAGCAATAAACAGGTATGGATTAGTCTTTGCTAACATAATCCATCTGCTAGATCCCTTTTCTTTTCCTTCAGACTCTGTTTTTGTTTCTAAAAACATCTCACTGACCTTAATATAATTGTTTACATGTCTTTATGCACTACACAATATTTTGTTTTCAGAGCACTTCATACTGTAAAATGAATGCACATCAGCAAACATTCATCTAGGTCTCAGCTAATCAGAAATACGAGACCAAATTAGATAATTTCTCAATGAAATTATAATGGCTGGTAAACTACCCAGCCACCATTTCCTTTCCCTTTCTTTTCTTTTTTTAAATAACCAAGCAGGAAAGATTGCAATTTTGAAGAAATATTTAAAACTAGAATTTTAATAATTGATTCTTCTAACAGATGTGCAGAATTGAAACATGAAAAAATAGAAAAATGCACTTCCAGGCTGCCAATAATATTCATGCTTTTCATAACTGAAGGACATGATCATTATTGGAACGTTGAAATCAAGCCGCCCTTGATGTAATGTGGAAAAGTGAAGGTTTTCCTTCTCCGAGTTCATTTGAAGAAAAAGCTTGACAGTGAACATAAATCTTTTCCAACTAATGTTACTAGCAGGGGAGGTGTATTCAGAACACGCCTGGTGGCGCTGAACAGCTGTAGGTCTCAAGCTATGAATGTGATGTTTTGATAACTGCATCACAATCTATCTGTTGAGGTATACAAAGAGGTACAGAAAATCAGATGATGATATTTTAGGCAGAACTCAGTGCAGATATGGGCCTAGAAAACTGAAAATGGTTTTTGAATATGACATATGCAGTAGCATAGGGACGTCACCCAGTAAAACTGATACGTACTCAAGCATCAGTAAAACTAGCATTCAAGCAACACTGGAAATTTATAACTCCTACCTCATGGTTTAAAAACTATTCCACTGAAGGTGCATTTGGCGAAAGGGAGGGAATGAGGAGGCTTTGCTCTAGTCATTTGAATCACTGTTTTTATTAGCATTGCTTTAGTACACACAATTGGAATATTGAATATCAACAACCTTCCAGAAACTGCCATATTTCACTCTTACAAACATGTCGTTGTTTAATCTTATTAAAGATTATTAGCATAGCCGAGTGCTAATGTTTTCTATACAAAAGTTCCCAAGTGATGTCCCCAGATCCGCCAGGAGGGTAGTGAAATAATTTTATATGAAATCAGGGAATAAAATAGAAAATAAACTATTGGATTTTGATAAGTTCTTTGTGAAAAAATAAATAAATTTCTCATCCATCTGCTGCTGTACATATTAATGCTTCTCAATACAGAGACCACCATCTTGTATGTTCCTAGCTACTTGACAAGCCAAGAGTATAAGACAGCTATCAATAATTATGCACCCAAAAAAATATCAGTATTAAGGAGCCAGCTGATGTGTTGATGGCATTTATTCAGCACTGTGGTAGAACTAAATCTATCGTCTCTACTGGATCAGATCTTAACCATAATGTGTAACTCACGGTTCACTTTGAGTACCTTAATTTAGCACCACCTAATGTACCATCTAAATCTAGTTCTGTGGTTTGCTAGACCCTGGTATTGGTCTGCTTGACGTAAAGTTGTGACAGTAACGGCAAAGCAGATCCATTCAGGTGGGGGCAGCAGCAGCAGCTCCAGTATTCCAGCTTCTTTTTATCCCCAGTGGTATAAAATTTAAAAAGATTGCACAATGTGGCAAACTTAATTATATCCTGAGAGTTCCCTTTATCAATGTTACAGAAGACGAATTAAATTAATGCATGGAGGTTGGGTTCATCAGTTTATAGACAAGATCTTTATGAATGCCATCTCCAAATTATGGGGAAGAGGAAGCACCTACTCATTATCTATTCTGCACAGCTGGTGCCATTGATTTACCTTGTGTCCCTTGACTTCCCATTGTCATTTAGAGTATTAAAGATAGCAATTAATCTAATCACCTGTATAGACATATAATATTTTTTTTTAAAAAAAATAGATATGCTATTGGAGTAAACCAAAAGCTTACGACACTATGCATTTTATTTCTACAGTAATCAATAACGCAACATGCGATGCTCATAAGAAGAACATATGTGTAAGAGCACCTTTTCACTTATGCTACCATGAAACTAATCCTGAGAGAGTTACTATAGTAATATATGTCAATTATGAATAGCAGTAATTGAAAATGATATCTGCCATGAATTTCTGAGAAAAGCCATCTTGTAATGTTGAGAAAGACCTTGGGAGACTAGGCAAAGAGACATTGCCAAGGGAACAATCAGATAAGAGACAACATAGCCCATAGCTAGATAGTGAAAGGAGCAAGAAGCTCAGAAGAGACCCCTCCCGAGTTTCTCAGGCTATAAAGGAGACGGAGGAAGAGACTGTACTTTCATACTTGCAAAATTCTGTCAATGTAGCTTTATAATAAAGTAAAATTAGCTTACCTGGTTGTGATTCCTATTTGGTTTACTCTATGAGGCTGACACATCTGTCATTCTTAAATGTATATTCAAGTTGGTTGGTTGGGATAGATGTTTTATTTCATATTTCTTTTTTCTTCTGTGCTAATATCCTGTTGTGCATAAATAGGACTGGCAGGAAGATTGCTAGTTCCTCACTCATTCTCATGTACCTAGGTAATCTTTCCTAATAAATGCTCCCTTATCTCTCTAATTTGACTATCCTTCAGTCATTCAAATTAAGTAACATAAATCCTAGTCAATTGTTCTTGTTTTAGTTAATGCTCTTCCCTGCTTGTTTGTGGCTAACTTACTAGATGAAAGTCAGTGTATGAGATCATATAGCCTCAGGAATCCGGACTTTCCAGTCTAGCTTACACCCCTAGTATTCCCAAGTCTGCTACACTTCCTAATCCAGATAAGGTCAAACACATGCTGTTACCTGCTGCGACATCTCTTTTAAATCATTATTTTTTATTGGTCTGTAAATAAGTAAGTTGAATGTGAATGTGAACCCTTATTCAATAAATCTTTCTGTACAATTGGATTGGGGACCTGAATTTCTTTGCATTTGTAAGAGAACATCTCCTTCGACATGCCTGAACCCATGGAAATTTTTGATTCTAATGAGCTATCTTTACCTTAAGGAAGCAGAGTTGAAATAGATGGAACAGTTCTCACTCAGGCAGCTAAGGCACGCAGAGTCTCAGTGAATCGGGTGTTGGGAGCCAGGAGAACAACCTGAACTGTTTTGGCTCTGCATTTTCCTTTGCTGTTAGTATATGTGAATAGGATCTGTATAGCGTCTCACAGGAGGAAAACAGCAGATACACAGTTGGCATGAAGGGAAAGCCTTAAAAACCTCCGGAGGACACATTAAGATCAGAAAGAATTCTAAGGAGAAGAAGTTGAAAAATGAAGTTTTGGCTGCCAGTTACAAGATATTTAAACTAAAATGGTTTAGACAGTTATGGTGGCTGTGGAAGATGGCCTTTTGGTCTATTGGTTTCTAGCTAGAATAAAGATGGTAAACCTAAAATGGACTGATTGGTTTAAGCTTATTAGGAGGTATGAGATGCTGAGCGAGGCTGGGAGAAGACTCACCCCTAAGAGGAATATGACATATTGTACTATAGCAATAACAATAGCACTTACATACCACTCCATAGTGCTTTACCGGACTCTCTAAGGGGTTTATAGAGTCAGCATATTGCCCCAACAATCTGGATCCTCATTTTGCCAACCTCAGAAGGATGGAAGGCTGAATCAACCTTGAGCCAGTCAGGGTCAAACTTCCGGCTGGGGGCAGAGTTAGCTTGCAATACTGCATTTTAACCACCACACCATGACAAATATTTGTCTAGATCCGTGGTGGCGAACCTATTGTACGTGTGCCACAGGTGGCACACAGAGCCCTCTCTGTGGGCACGCGCACCGTCGCCCCAGTTCTAAGCCTTCAGCTGGGTTTTATAAAACCTTTTCACTTTAGGCCTCCACTGCCGTGTGCAAAAAAAGAGAAAAGGTTCAATCAATCAATCAATTTCAACTTCTCGTGGGGAAAAAAAGATCTCGCAAAGTTTGATTGATTGATTGAACTTTTTAGTCCCACCTAGTCTGCCGTTACCACCGCAGCCATGCCCACCCAATGGGCCATGCCCACCCAATAAGCCACACCCACCCGGCACCCAATGATACATAAGTGGGTTTTGGGTTGCAGTTTGGGCACTCGGTCTCTAAAAGGTTCGCCATCATTGGTCTAGATGGTCCAAAGGGTTAGGGTTCGAAGTAAACAGAAAAAGAAGAGCAAAGATTTACCTTTCTGAAAATTTGTAAGCAGTTACTTATCAGCTGTTCCATCTGTGACTGGGTGATAAAATGCCATTGCAGGCACTGGATTAAATGCCAATCAATTTGTAAGCCATTTCCTTAAAACTATAGTAGTAGATAGGAGTGAGACATAGGGGTAAATATAAATAATAGTATTTATAACAGACTCAGATCATATGGTGTTAAGATTTGCTTGTTTACCATACATTGTAATTTAAGCAAAAGGATGCGTGAATAACAGCTTTGCCTAAATCACTTTATCTAAATCACTAGGACAGAGAATTTTTTTTAAAGAAAGGGATTATAAACATTTTTCTCAGAATAATTCTATGACATGCACCTTATCAGGGAATGTAGTGCTATTTCCACATAAGTGAATGAACCATCAAGTGAACAAAACAATGGAAAGATGAGTCTAAGCCTCTACTAGATATGCCCCAAATGCTCTATTCACACCATCAGGAACCTTGCTTTTCCAGAGTTCTCAACTAACAGAAATTATAAACAAGTAGATCCCATGGAAACATACAGCTAAACCCCGCAAACTGAAGTCAAATCTTGCTTTTGCATTTTTCTTTATTTTGTGCAAAAACCCAATCTTTACTCCAAGTGTATTAATTAAATAGGTCTACAATATATCATACAATACTTCACAACTCAGTCTGAAACTCACGTAAAGTGAAAATAGTTAAAGACCTGGTTAAATAATTACATAATCTGGAATAATGGAGGTCAATTTGACATAATAGAAAGTTTGTACTTGATACAAAAATGTTAATTCAGGCATTGCAACAACAGTTAAAATTCCTGACCTAAGCAGTGGAAGCAAGCTCTGTCCCTCCAAAATTGCATTGGTAATGTAAAATTATAAAGGTGTTTATTTGATTCATGAGATTCTCTCCACTGACGCAACCACAAAACCCTATCTATGAGAAGCCCTGTATTCCTATGTAGAGAAGCTTCTTTAATTAAGACAACCTCACCAAATATATCAAGTAGATGTCATCAATGAGAAGAGTGGGGCTTTCCCCAGATACTCTGTGGCGAGTTCTTCTTTTGTTAAAAATTGTACAGGAATTTGCCATTTTACTGAAAAAGAATTCAGAACAGATTAGGAATATCAGTAGGAAAAGTAGAGTACAATAGTCCTCTTTAGAGACCACAACTGGGACTGGCAACTTGGTCATTAAGCAGAGCAGTTGGTAAGTGAAATCACAACTGTGTTTATGCCCTTCAGTTTTCCCTTGCTTTACAGACCTGGGAAGGTTATCAATCCCAGGACTGCTCATAAAATTATTTTTTCACCACTGATGTTACTGTGAACGAGGACTACCTGTATATTCAATACAATTGCCAGGAGAGGCAACAGCAACTGCCTCAAATTACAAAGTCATTACTAAATTACAAAGTCATTACTAAAAGCCAACATGGGTTTGGCAAAAACAGATCATGCCAGACAAACCTTATTGCATTCTTTGACCAAGTGACAAAATTAGTGGATCAGAGGAATGCTGTGGATATAATTTACTTGGACTTCAGTAAGGCATTTTATAAAGTAGATCACAACCTACTACTCGATAAGATAGAAAAATGTGGGTTAGACAGCATCACCACCAGATGGATTCATAGCTGGCTGACCGGCCGTACTCAGCGTGTGGTCCTCAATGGAACCACATCTACATGGAGGGAAGTGTGTAGTGGGGTGCCCCAGGGCTTTGTTCTAGGCCCAGTACTCTTCAACATCTTCATCAAGGATTTGGACGAGGGAATAGATGGGGAACTCATCAAATTTGCGGATGACACCAAGCTGGCAGGAATAGCCAACACTCCAGAAGACAGGCTTAAGATACAGGAGGACCTGGACAGACTTGAACACTGAGAGCTATCTAACAAAATGAAATTCAATGGTGAAAAAAGTAAGGTTCTACATTTAGGCAAGAAAAACCAAATGTACAGGTATAGTATAGGGGGTACCTTGCTCAATAGTAGTAACTGTGAGAGGGATCTCGGAGTCCTAGTGGACAATCACTTAAATAAGAGCCAGCAGTGTGCTGCAGCTGCCAAAAAATCCAACACAGTGCTGGGCTGCATTAATAGAGGGATAGAATCAAGATCACGTGAAGTGTTAATACCACTTTACAATGCCTTAGTAAGGCCACACTTGGAATACTGCATCCAGTTTTGGTTACCACGATGTAAAAAAGATGTTGAGACTCTAGAAAGAGTACAGAGAAGAGCAACAAAGATGATTAGGGGACTGGAGGCTAAAGCATATAAGGAAAGGTTGATGGAATTGGGTATGTCTAGTTTAACGAAGAGAAGGACGAGGGGGGACATGATAGCAGTGTTCCAATATCTCAGGGGCTGCCACAAAGAAGAGGGAGTCAAGCTATTCTCCAAGGCGCCTGAAGGCAGGACAAGAAGCAATGGATGGAAACTGATCAAGGAGAGAAGCAACTTAGAACTAAGGAGAAACTTCCTGACAGTTAGTACAATTAACCAATGGAACAACCTGCCTCCAGAAGCGGTGAATGCTCCAACACTGGAAGTTTTTAAGAAGAGACTGAACAGCCATTTGTCTGAAATGGTGTAGGGTTCCTGCCTGAGCAAGGGGTTGGACTCGATGACCTCCAAGGTCCCTTCCAACTATTATTATTATTATTATTATTATTATTATTATTATTATTATTATTATTATTATTATTATTATTATTATTTATTATTATTATTATTATTATTATTATTATTATTATTATTATTATTATTATTATTATTATTATTATTATTATTATTATTATACTTCACAAAGAAACCATATTACTGCACAGAATATTCAGTGATGGGATTCAGCCAGTTCGCACAGGTTTGGCAGAACTGGTAGCTAATTTTTTGTGGCCCAGGCCCAGAATGGACTTCTGGAAGTGGCATCCACACAGAGAACCGGTTGTTCACATATTTGAATCCCACCACTGAGAATAGTTATAATGGTGGCTGTCATTTTCTCTGACTACATAGGTAATTCTTCCTGACTAAATTCTTGCAAAAGCACTCCAGATTTCAGAAAAGCTTACAAACACAACACATTCTGGGAGGAAATGATCTCTCCAGCAACATTGACCACATCTTATAAAAGTGAAATCTTTGGGAGGTCTTTGACAGTTCTCCCAGTAATTATATAGCATCTCATACCCTTTGATTATGGCTTCCAAATAATATTTTTTAAAAAGTCCTTTTGATATCCTGATGCTTTTGATGGAGTAATTTGAAACTGCAAGTTTTGAATGCTGTGTTATGGATATTTAATTATATCTGCCTGGGAAGGTACAAGAAAAATATCACAGTAGTTTATATAACTTTTTTTAAAAAAAGAAACTAATAAAATATCAATATAGTAAACAAAAGCAATGCAGTATAATCACAACAATACAGCATCAGATAGCCTGTTGCTTTCTAACTATTGCTTTTCACTGAAATTTTAACTAATAAACAGATGTGTGCATGAAAACTGTTGAGGTGCAAATACCTACTGTGTGGATGCATATAAAAAACCCAAAATGGGTGGTATCCTATGATGTTCTTCCACTAATGCAATTGTTATCCTCAGTGGAAAAAAGATGGGGCAATTTCAGCTTCCCAAATGCCGACAGCAGCCTGTGCACAACTTCAAAATCTGTACTAGACTGTTGAGAGATTCTCAGACAATTGAAAGGGAGAAGAGATACAATCTCTAGAAGACGTGCTGAAATATAAGTATATATAAAATCCATTCTACAGTTCACTTATGAAGAGGCAACTGTTATGGAGGCTCTATTCTCCAGGTCAGGTTGCTCTGAGATATTCTTTTCAGAATTATTAAAAATTATTTTGGAGTTTCAGCTAACATAGGAGACATCTGTTGACATGCTGATAAAATGCACGAGTTCTGAAAAATATATTAACTTTTTATACTGCTACCCCAATGAGCTTGAACAACATGTATAGGCCTCTCACTTGTCTGTTTTATTCTACTGTATGTGAGATTTAAAGCTGAAACCAAATGATCATCCTAGGGTAACATTATGATCTTCCAGGTACATTAACATTCCACGCTGTATAATGATGTCCTAGTAAAATTTATGGTGCCATATCTCTCTGACATACGTTCAATAAAATAGATTTGCTTCATATGTGAAAAGAGCCACACGAGTGCTCTATATTCACATGACCCAAGAATACCTGGGGCTTTCTCAAGTCTTGGAAAGCTGATCCACTTGTCTACTGACTCAGCTCATGCTCCAGAGGAAATTCTACAAGGAGAGTTCATAGCTTTTCTGCCAAGCAGCAGGACAGAAGATTATTATTAAGAGTAATTCTGGCTTCATCCCATCTCTGCTAAGGGATGTGCCTCCTGTAGGGACCTCTAAATGTGATGATGGAGCACAGCAAGACATTCATGCTAAAATGCAAAACTCTACAAAGGGGCTGAAGGCTAGCCTGGTGGCACTGTGCAAATGCTGTAACCTTGTATAAATGATAGTTGATTGTACACAGCAAGCCATCTCTCTAGAGTGAACCAACACAAACAGTTAACTGCCTAACTGGAAATTCATAGAGGTGAGCAAGTGGGAATAATTCTGCAATGAACAGCTACCACAACTACCTTCTGCCTCCCTACAGAAGTTATTGGGAATTGGCTAACGCTAGGAGGAGGCAGCAGAGATTATATTTCCTATCTTCACTATGCTACTCTTTTCCGTGGTGAAGTAGAAGCTTGGAAATAAAACAACAGTAAAGGAGAAGGTCATCTGCTGTTTGATGTTCAACTTGATGACAAGTTGAGATGGTTTCTAACTTGCTTCACACCATTTATGGCTATTTCCCACAGAACAATTCTTTCTCCACAAACGAAAACCATGCTCTAAAAGATGGTGATACTTTGGCAAAGAAAATTTTGTTGCAAGTGTTCTGAAGCTGTGGGAGAGTTATCATGTCATCAGGTTGAAGATTGCTCAGTTACAGCAGATTTTAAAGCAGAATGAATGCCTGTTTTTTTGGCTTCCTGAATAATAGTGTTGCCTGAGTTATGTCTGCTGCAAATAATTTTTCTGTATTATTGTTCCTACTTTTTATGATGTATTTTGATTGGAAGCCATTCCCAACATTAGATGCTTTGTGTGCTGAAATAACCATTAAATTCCAGAAATATTTTTTGCCAAGCTCAATCAACATTCCTCTAAATAGAATTGAAGATTGAGATGAACAAGCTATGTTAATTGCAAGATACATAATATACCCATTCTCTCTTATTAGTTAAGGTTATTATTATGTTTTTATCCTTCAACCACATCTAATTTCTGAACCATGCTTCTTTTCTTCCTGGTGTCAAAATATAGGAAAAGCAATTTAGAAAAAGGTCCAAAATGGTAGTCAAGTGTGAAATCACCATCATATATTGAATTGAATAGCAGCAGGATATTGGCTTCATTTCTGTGTGAGATCCCAGCAAGGTTAAACATGTATTTGAAACTACTGATTTAAATAATAGACTCTCTTGTTCTTTATAAAATAAACACAGGAAAGTCTTCATCCTGGTTTTCAAAGAGTAATATAGGAAGAAAAACATAATGAGGTTTGAATATAAGTAACCTAACAACTTTTAAATATTCATTTACATCATGATTTTTTAAGTCTGAAAAAAAAAAGTTCCCACTTTTCACATCTCTAACCACAAGATAATTTAGGTAACATTTTAGACTCAGAACTGGTTGCATGCTTATCACTTTCTTTTTCTTTTTAAATACAACTTTGAGGGAATAGTTGCATATGAGTGAAGGATTGGGTACTTTTCTCTTGCACCATTACCTCCAAGAGTTCTTGTTGGAACTTAATGATGCTACTTGTTACAATGACCTCTGCAATAGTGCTTACTATCTGGAGGAGGAGGAGGAGGAGGAGGAGGATATACTTTTCTATAAGACCTAGAGAAAACAATTACATTCTCCTTCCAGTGGAGAATGATCTGGATCTGTCCTCCCCCAACTAGCTAACCCATGCCTTACTTTTGTCAATCAAATGGAGAAGTCATCATAATTGACTTATAATATAGCAGGCTGCAGAAATACAGTCCATATACAGTAAATCTGTGTACACTGGAAGATGTGTAAATGCAATTAGGCATAAATATTGTGCTGGTAATAGTAAGGAATGAAATAGATTCATCCATTCTTATTAGTTACATTTTTTTCAATAACTCAAGGTTATTTACTTATACCATTTATTCTATATATTTTTAATTTAAGAGTTTGGTTTTTTTCAGAATATCTTGTACTCTTCTTACTATTTTCATTCCCCCCCCCCCATATATATTTCTGTTGATAGTCAGGAAATGCTCCCCTTACTACTTTCCTCTGCCTTTTCCTCCACTATCTTCCAATTTAAATTGTAAAACATTCTTATAAGATGTTAACGTAAGATCTGATACAAAATCCCTTCTATTATAATTTATCATTGCAGGTCTTCATAGATTACATATTGATCAAGCCAGACTATTTAAAAAGTTGATGTAGTTGTACAACTGCTGCCAGAAATCTCTTTTGTGTGTTTTAATAACACACATACTGCATGAGCTCATGCAATTGGCAATCATTATAAAAGTAATAAAATTGAAGTGAAAGAAGCACATAGATTGAAGAAAGACTATAAATTAAAAAAATAAAATGAGAACATCACTAATATCAGTATCAATCTTTAATATCAGTTGATACTAAAACAACTGTATAAATCTGGAGGGAAATTCATACAAACAATGGAATAAATATCACTATATATTTTTCCTTGATTTCTGAAGAAACCTTGTTATACTTCAGATTTTCTTATCTATTTGTCTTGATTTCAGGACCCGTGACATTTTAATCTTAATTAAGATTATGACATTTCCTTCCCCCTCCACCCAAATTCTGATATTTTTTTTCCAAGTAGTTGGATAGCTAAAGAAGTTTTATGTTATCACCTCAGTTTGCCTAGCTGGTGTCAGAGGTTTTACAATGAAAGTGTTTGTATTGGATTGTCTCAAGAGAGTTCCAATGACTTCTTAGTTTACCTTAGATCGTGACTCTAACTTTGACCATAATATACAACAATTTGATTATAATGTTTTGTTACAGATATTCTGATCGCCAATTATCTTTCCTTAGAACTACACAAAAAAGGGGACACTTCCTCTCAATTTACTACGTCTTTTATAGAGTCTATTCTCGAATATATTGTACTTTGTAATTTTGAGCTCTATTCTATTCAGAGCATTTTCCAGTGACAAAGATGGTTGCAGATGCTCAAAAACTTTCAAACAACCTTCTTTATTTCTCTTGGTTATTAAACAACACTCTTCTGTGATGGCCTTTCATATGCCTAAGTGGCCTCAACCATTTTTTGTATTCAACAAGTAAAATTGTATTATTTCACCATACATTCAGCCCTAATTAACTGTAGGCCCATTGGCAGCTTGATTAGGGGGCTGTCTTAACTGTATGGTGTTTTATTTTTCTAATGTTTATGGTTTTATGCTTTTCTGTTTTCCATTGAGAGACCATCAGAATTGGAGTGGGCTACAAATTATGTTAAATAAATTGTTAAATTAAAAGACTCTACATTTTACTCTGCCTTTCTATTCTAGTTCATTACTATTAACTTCAAAAATGCATGTGTGATTAGAATGATATTGTAACCCAACACCTAACGCATTTTACACTAGAGCCAGTTCTCTAATTTTCTACCACTAAGATTTTAGCCCCAAATACATTTTATGGACAAACTAATTTCCAGCTAATATTTTCATTAACCTCTTTATGAACACTTTTTCTTTTTAAAATTTATTTCTGGTTTTTGTTTTTGCTGCAGTGGGGAGTTATATATCACATTCTGTTCTCTGAAGTTACTTTCTTTACACAGAAGGGATCTTTCATATTGAGTTTTCAAGCACAGACATCTATATGGGATGGGCAGGGGAGGGCAAATGTATGACACATTCATGATGATATCTTTCTGCAAGTTCTATGATTTATATACCAGCGTCAGACATATCATCATTTTGGAATCATTCTTGTTTCTTTCGGAAGCTGCTGCTTGTTGTTCACATTTCATTGGTTCAACACATCTGACCTAAGGTCTTATATTGTTCCATAGCTTTTATGAATACACTAAGTCACAAGAATGTGAGGATGCCTTTTTTTGGGGGGGGGGATACTTTTTGGAGATAGCATTTTTTTTTTCTTGATCAGTTTGCTTTTTATTCATAATATATGCTCTCAGTGATTTTTGCATACTTCAATCAAGGAGAAAATTAAGCAAGTTTTTAATGGCACTTTGGATCCCGTAAGTTCAGATTCAGTTTAATCTTCATAGCAAAGTTTTTTGCAGACATTTTAAGTAGAATTTCCAGCCCTGCTCTAAAACATTACCAAACGGTAAACCTGTGGGAGTTTTTTAGCCCCCTTATAAATGCAACTGCAAATATTTTTTCACTAGATAGGTAATGAAAATTCCTACAACCTAGGACAATCTATTAAATATCCAGAAGCAACAGGCCATCTGGCTTCTAAATAAAACCATTCAATTTACAACGAGGAACACTCTTGAGGAATAATAAAATCAACTGTCTTCACAGTCCTTAACATGTCATCTTTCAATAGTCTTTATAAAATTATAAAAGAAGAAATATTTCACTGAATTAAAGAGAGTTTTGCTAAGTGAGTGAAGTAGATAGAGACTTTCTTTACTTTCTCCTTTCCTTTCGTCATTAGGCAACAAGTTGATATTTAGAACAATACCACTTCATACTTAATTTAATACATGATGGAAACTACGTTTACCTGTTAAATATTCTATAGTGAGTTATTATTTGTAGAAATTTCATGCTCGACTTGTAGTGCATTGGTTGAATCAGCCCAGGTTTAGCTATCTCCTGCTTCATTATTATACCTTTATTTTCATAAAGGTAAAAATACAAAGAAATTTGGCCAGTGGAGAAATAATAAGCTCTCTGGTTCCTTCCTCATATTGTTAGCTATTGTTTGTTTTAAGATTTTTTTCACAATTTTTTACACACTTTTTATAGTTATTGTAAAGGGGGTGTGATGGCTCAGTGCTGAGCTTGTCACTCAAGCACTGATAGCTCAGGGTTCAAGACTCTTGCACCCTGCACTGAGGTAAGCATCCATTCCTTGCCCCAGCTCCTGCTCACCTAGCAGTTCGAAAGCATGCAAATGTGAGTAGATAAATAGGTACTGCTTTGGTGATAAGGTAACAGTTCTATGAGCCTTGGCTTATAGTCCTGCTAGCCACATGACCAGAGAAATGTCTTTGGACAAATCTGGCTAAGAAATGGAGATAAGCACTGCCCCCTAGAGTTGTAAACGACTGGACAGGGGAAACTTTTACCTTTTTATAGTTATTGTATGGTTGGTGGTCTTCTTGGGTTTGGTCTTGAACATCAATACATTTAGATGATATGATAACTGAACTTGGAAACATTGTTGGGTTTATTTGTAAGTTGTTGGAGAAGTATGACTCAGAAATGAAACAAGTTAAAGACTATTAGGGTTAAATGGATGCACGATTTGGACAGAACCATTGATATACAACAGTTGGAAGAAACATATTAAACATATGCAACAATGGAAGAAAATATGACATTTAAAAAAAGATATGCTTAGAGAAAACGTATATATGATGTTTTATTGATTGTATTTGATTTCAGTACTGATTGCTAAACTAGTAATTCATTTTCTAAAAACTGTTGGAAATGTAACAATCACATTGGATCATTCTTTCCTTTTCAATGTTGTAAATCAATTTTGAGAAATTATTTATAATAGAATAAAACACATTCTTAAAATTGAATTCTCTTTCCAACTTACAATCTTTCTATTAAATATTTTTAAATCTTATATTGCTACAAAGTACATCAAGAGACTTAATATGTTGCTTGGATATTGTATGATTTGCATTGGAAGGTATGCAGGTATGTATGTATGTATGTATGTATTTCCAGTGCTTTTTTTGTAAAAAAAAAAAAAAAAAAAAAAAAAGGTGCCGGAACTCACACACGTCATACAACCCGCCTTGCCTACCCTACCCTACAAGGTTCCATCCAAAAAAGGTGCCGGAACTCTGTTCTGGGCGTTCTATGAGAAAAAAAGCCCTGTGTATTTCCAGGATTTACAAGGCTGCCCAACTCAAAATATGTGACTCAGGGTGGTATACAAAGAAAAACAATTCATCATCATCATCATCATCATCATCATCATCTGTAATTGATGTGGTAATACCAGGGGACAGTTGAATAGAAGACAAAGAATTGGAGAAGATCACAAAGTATCAACATATGAAAATTAAAACTGAAAGATTATGACTTAAACCAGCTGTGGTGATCCTAGTGATAATTTGCATACTAAGTGCCATACCAAAAGATTTTGGACAGAACTTAGAAGATCATTGACAAAATGATTTGGAAAAGCATTGACAAAATTTCCATCTGCCAATTGCAAAATGTCACACTGCTTGGATCCATGCATATACTATGCAGATACATTATGACGTCCTAGGTTCTTGGGAAGAACATGATGAGTATGAAGGCCAGCAGCTGCTAAAGAACTGGCAGCTGTGATTTCACAATGCTGTGAACAGATAATAACTATATAAATAGTGCAATAAAATGTACAATTTCTTTAAAAGAAGAATGCAGATCAAATAGTAGGAATGTGGCTCAATGTGTAAAATAAACTCATGCTTCTATAAATCTGATACAGAATTTATAAATTAACATGGAAACTAAATTATAGTTTTTACTATAATTATACCTATGGGCTTGTACTACATCAAAAGGTGGTTTTCTCTTAACGTTTAAGTTAGGTTTTAATCATTTAAGTCATGGAGGATTGTTAAATAAGTACAGATTTTTTATTGACTAGATAATAGATACTTTTTCATTTCAACTTAGACTTCATACTGAGTGGATTACTGTTGTTGATACTTGCACATTCATTTGATGTTAAGGATGATCTATACTTTTAAAACATTAGGTATATAGATAAATAGAACTAATAGATACTGTAAATAGAACTAAATATTACTCTGAGAATCTCTTCTTAATTGACTATTTTTGGGGGGGAAGAGTGGTGGTTTGGGGATTCAGGAGAAAAGAAGCTTTAGAATTAGAAGATCCTTTGTCTCAGGGTGGCCTTGGCTACTGGGCATCAAAAAACAAGGACTTTTAGAAGCAAGTTCCTTAACTGGTTCTAACATTCAGCCCAATAGCCAAAGGTCCTGGGAGAGCAGGAACAAGAAAGGTAAAGTTAGCAGGGAAAATAGAGGATAGCAACAGCAACATTGGGGCATGTTATTTCTTTTCAGTTTAGCTTCTGATCAATTGTTCAGCCTTATTTGACTTCCACTCTTTGAACTTCTATCTTTTCATTTGATTAGGTTAGTAATTGTTAGTTTTGGTATTAGATTTCAATCTCATGTAGCATGATCCAGCTAACTTATTCCCCGGTTCCTTTGTTAAAATAAAAATCCAGTATTTGTCCTTCTATCAATGCTGGGTTTGTCACTAGCATGTTTGGACTGGTGATCCTAATCAAAAGGGAATGCTGGAGTTATCTATTTAGAAGTTTTGTCATAGAGGAGAAGTTCCTGCCCCCACCCCATCCAGATTCCAAACAGGGAATCATCTCTCCATTAAAAATCAGGTGGCAACACCTGATTACCTGCCTGAGAGTGAGTTTCACTGGATAGAAAAGCCAGCGCTAAACAATCTAGTAGTTATTATTTAGTGTACGACAAGTCTAGTAATAGATGGGGCACAGAGGTGGAGATCCCAGGAAGGGATCTGACAGGCTTGAACTGATGTATATGACAGAGACAAAACTATGGCAGTTGTCCTCAACTGACCTGTTAGGACATTCATGACATTTTAGATGTTTAATGTAGCATATGCTATGGTAAAGGAAGATGAATTTTCTCATCTGAGAACGATATTGAGACTTAGTTGTAGAAATCCGCTTCATAGGCATTTGCTCTCTTATCTCACAGGTGTTAGCAGAATAGTTTGTACTGAATTTGGAGCAAAAGAAGTTCTATCAAATTTCTGCTCCATTTGACACAGAATTGAAGATGGCTGCCAATAGGAGTGTCTTTCCCAGCTGTAAATGCTGGGGATTAAATCAAGAGCAATTTCTAAGGAATCCTACCAGCTAAACTATCCTGATCCTTGTGATGCTAATTCTGGTATGGATGTAATTTTGCTATTTTAATTTGTCATACATATCCTCATATTTTCAATCATTTAAAAAGTAATTCTTTTTGATTAGTACCAAGGACAACATCTTCTATTGTACCCATATTGAAAGAATACCCAGGCAGATTTTATGTACAATTACTAGAGTAGGGACATCATTTTCTCCCTCCACCCTTTTAAGCAAGAATAAACATTTAATGCTTTTCTAACATATTGAAAATTATACAACCAGAACACTAACTTTCCTTGAAGAATTGATCATAAATTACCTGATGATTAAAAGACTCCTATCACACAGAAGCAAATTATTTCATCTAGGTTGCCTGCAAGTATATAAAATGACCTCAAAATGATGCCGCTATATTTTTATCTGATTGTGATTGATTGATACACTACCTCTCGACTCTGACAAGCATTCAGGATAGCTAACACACAGTAGGAGCTTGCTTTCAAAGAGAATAAATTCCTCTATTTAGTTACCTCACCTCAAGAATCTGAAGCCTGTTGGAAAATCAACTGGTTATATAAAGCTATTTATATCAGTGGAGTGGCTTTATTGAATCAGGCAGTGGGATAACTGGTATAATAAATGATTTCTACAGACAAAGAAGCTTCATGAGGGATGGTACAGTAACCCTGTTGATATAAACACTCATTGTCTACATTATTAATTTGATGAGGAAAAGGATCTCAGGAACCTAGGTGCTTCTTCTGTTAGGAGCCTCAAGATAGGCAACAGTCAGATTTAGGAAATGGCCAGACTGAGCCTGGGGGCAGGGTCAAATGCATCATCAGTTTGGAGTCTCTACAACCCTATAAGAGACTTAAGTCCAGCCCCACCTCCTCCTTAGAAGTCTGTTGACTCTTATCTGGTGCCAATTCGCCTTGACCATTAATAGATCATATTCTTGTGTATAGGTGGCATGAAATAAACTAGTAATACTTTTGAGTTCTAACCTGGTTCCTGGTTACTTGCACCTGACATAGACAAGCAGCAGCTAAGTCCACAGAGGAAATGGAGCCAGGGCAAACATCTCAGAAGGTAAACCCTCACTAGTTTCTTGGACTATAAAAGCCAAGGGGGAGAGATGTGCTTTCAGATATGCAAGGTTCTGTTAATGTGACCTCACAATGAAGACAGAACTAATATTTCTGGGTGTTCTTCTTGTCTGGAGTTCCTCCCAAGGCTGACAGGTTTGTACTAACTAGGAATAAATTATTGTTATTATATAGGAACTATGATGTAGATTAGCTCATGCTTTAAATCTTTTCTTTCTTAATCTAAGGCAAAATTGTGTTCTCCAGTTTATTTCCTTTCATCCATATTCTGTGGGCTTCAATGAGACAAAAAAAAAGATACTACAAAGTCTTTTCTTTTTTATCTTCATTTTAAAAAAGTTATAATTATTGAGGACAAATATAATTAGCTATCATACAGCAACTATATACTAAACATGTCTTCACATAAATTGTATGCAAAACCTGTAGCTCTTTAACTTAGTTTCAACATTGAGTTTGCATTTTTTTTTAAAAAACAACAACCCTATTTTCAAGTAGCTACACTACCATAGATTGTCAAGAATATAATTTCTGTCATAATTATTGAGGATAGATTACATCGAATTAAACCGATACTGTTCATAATCTTAGGCTAATTAAATATTTATAGGCTTCAGATATATACTTATTATAAGTTGCCTGAGTCCATCACAACTCTGAATAATGCATAGCATGAAACAAGAAAACAAAGTACAAAACTAGGCAAGAATAAATATCTGGAGGGAGGTGGGAACTCGTGAAAACAAACATTCCAGAAGGGGTTCCCCCTACAATCAAGGGTAAGAAACAAATTTTAAAGGCTTACTCAAATAGAGTCAGGATGGTCATGTGAATCTCTGGGAAAACACTATTTCAGAGGGCAAGTGTTACAACAGAGAAGGAGGGGTCCTGGGTAACATTGTTTATTTCTTAGGGCCAAACATATAGGATGATAGGCAGAAACTAAGGAAGATAGACAGTCCCACAAATAATATATAAATATTTATTATTATTATTATTATTATTATTATTATTATTATTATTATTATTATTATTATTATTATTATTATTATTACTACTACTACTACTACTACTACTACTACTACTACTACTATTCCTAAACAGTAGGACTAAAAACTAATTAGTCCCAATAGTTATTTAACCTCTCTTTAAATATTTAACTTGTAGATCCCATTGAAACTATTTATTTCAATCTCAGTTACTTTGAAATAACATGTTAAACAATGTGCTTATGGAGTTACAAACTGCATTAAAAATAATTATTAGAATAAAGGATCGTTGTGATTGAGAAAAGTCTCTAGAAGTTACCTAAAGGGATTGTCTTCCTTCCAAGAAAAAACTGGGAACTAAACGGGAGAGAAAATAAAAAAAAATTAATTAGGAAAGATTAAGATTTAGCTGCCAACCTGCTACTTGGGCTATCTGCCAATGAAGAAAAAAAAATCTGATCTATTAAAATATGGTTGGAAGAATCTTGTTGTTTACTTGCTTTAATAGTAGTAGCAGATTACAATGGCTGAGGACCCATAATGAGCTCTTATATTATATTTACAACTTACAATGAAAAGCATAGTTTAAAAATCTTATTGGTGTAATGTATAGCACTATTATACATATAAATTTAACAACTTTATGGTAATTAAAAGACATAAGAAAATGATTAATGTTTGGAGGCTATTAAAATATCAAATGAAAAGCTATTATGATTCACTTTTGAAGTTATGCCTCATATTTGGCAATTACTCTGATAGATCTAATTTGAATTGTGAAGCACTCTAAGGCCATTTTTTCCCCATCACGTAACCAAGCTTTATAGAAGACTATGGCCACATTATGTAATGTTATGTATGGAACATGGCAAAATGGGTATTTCTGATTTTCAGAGAGAGAAATGGCCATTTTATATACATGGCACAGGTGGCAGAAATCTTCAGCCTGTTTATCCCAAAAGGAGGAAGGAAGAGGCACAGAATTTCAACTTAGAAACTTATATCTATACCTTCATCTAATGGATCTATCTATCTATCTATCTATCTATCTATCTATCTATCTATCTATCTATCTATCTATCTATCTATCTATCTACCTACCTACCTACCTACCTACCTACCTATCTAATATATATCTCTGTCTCTGTCTCTATCTCTATAGCAGAATTACTGGCTGTTCTTAGAGAACTTCTTGTATCAAAAACATATTTTTTCTGAAATAAATCTACTTTTCAAGTCTGCTTGGGAAGGCGGAGCAAGAGAGACTATTAGTAGTAAGAAGCATGAAGCCTTGACAACAACTAGCCTCTGTATAGCTTCTTCTAACCTCTTTTCACCCATTCTCCAATCCAGTCCTTTTTTCCCTTGTGTCAGAGCTGCTGGCAGACACTGAAAGTGTGGCTAGTTAGAAGATTCCATTATAAATAGAACCAATGAATAGCACAAGAGTTATACATTTGTGAGAGACTGTGGGCATCAATGAAGGGGGGGATTAAGAGGGGGTGCAAGAAAAGATAGCATAATTCAGGTTGGAGGCCATGTGAAGCAAGCATTTGTTGGCTTGCTGTTGGTCTGTTGAAAACCTACATTTACAGTTTTTCAATATTTAACTCAATTTTTAACTATTTAACTACAGATCTCTTTCTGAAACCCATGTGGTTCTCAGTTGTTAAGTTTGCCAGCTATGTGGGCCTGACACATCCTCTCCTGGTTCTCAGGACTCTGATGTATCTAAGTAACCCTTCTGGGAATGCAGTATCAGAGGCTCCTCCCGCACTGAGAATCCAAAATATATTTTATCTCAAATTCTTCCCTCCTCCCACTCATTGGGATGGAGAAGCGGAAGGTAAGAGGTAATCAAGAGATGAAAAAGGAAATTTCAGGACCAGGAGGGAAAGATGGAAAACAGGATGTAGCTTTAGTGTAGATAGAAGATAAAGGTGAAAAGCTACTTGATGGAGCTGGGCATGCATGGGAACAATTCAATAAACTTGACATGTAAATTTTTCAGAGAATTATGTAGAAAAGAGAAATCTCTTGAAAGTTAGGTGTGGTCCCCAATGGTGGGGCTGCAGATATCTTGGCAATTATGGTCAGCAACCCTTTGTAACAGGCCTTGGCACAAACCAATTAATCCTTGAAGAGGCAACGAGCAGCCTGCTCTTCATGTGCATTCTGAAAGAGCTGAAATGAAACCACAATACTCCCTAATGGTAACAGAGCTCAGGAGCCAGCAATAACGGACTACAATTAGGGAGCCTTGTACCTTTAAAAAGGGGGAGGAGCATGCACAGGAAAGCAAGTCAGGAAGAAAATAAAACTTTCTACAAGATCTCAGTAATAAGAATCTTTCTAGGCAGGCCAATTCTGTCTGTGATTTGGAAATCTGAGCTCTTGGAATGTTTGCCTATATAATGATCATGATGTTATTAATTCAGTCATGTCTAACTCTTGGTGATTCTATGGGCCAGATCTCTCCACACTAAGATCCTGCATTACTTCTTTGAGTTTTTCTATGCTCCAGTTGGTGTCAGCTTTGATGGTGTCCAGCATCATGTTCTTTGATGGCCTGGTTTCTGTTGTGTCCTGAGCCTGCATCTTGCAGGCTCGGGACGTTGCAAGAGTCCCGGGCATTTGCAGAAGCTGCCCGGGACCAGACTGAGCGGCGACGGCCTTGTGCGCATGCGCAAGG
>NW_015388392.1:32093-79162 GCF_001527695.2 Protobothrops mucrosquamatus
ACTGAGCGGCGCCGGCCTTGTGCGCATGCGCAAGGCGGGAAAAGCCCGCCTCATGATTGGTTGAACTTGCCCGGGGATCAGAGGGTATAAATAGAGGCCTGCGTGCCTCTGCTCTGGTTGTTCGTAGAATGGAGCAAACAATAAAGACTTGTTGGAGATGCTTCGTCTCAAGCGCCATTATTCCCAGGACTTAACAGTTTCCTTTTAGCGCTAACTCTTCCAAATATAATTGCTTTCTCCATTGAATTCCCCAGCATGGCATGGCACAGTTTCATGATTTTGCCTTCTAGTTCTATGTCTAGTGTTATGCACTCCAGTTCTTGCTTGTTAGTCACCTTTGCTGTCCAAGGTTTACCTGGCTATGTATTTGGCAGGTAAAACGGAGAGCGAGGGAGAGAAATTCTTTTCCAACTAGAGCCAAAGAAGAAATGGACTCTTTGGGAATGTGAAGTATATAGAGAATCTAATCACCATATTTGGTATGAAATATTAAGAGATGAAACTGGCTCCTTACCTCAGAATGAAACAAGACTATAATAGGACCAGGTCATTTTTAAAGTTTAAAATTGTCAATTCTCGCCCATGGGTGAAGGGAAATTAAATCTATTCACTGCAGTATTTCCTCAATTCATGGCGGGAATCCAACCTTGCATAGACAAAAACAAGCTTGGAGCATGGAATTTTCTGTTCCTCTTTTCTCCCCTTGCTGCCTTCATACTCCCTCAAAATTATGCCTTGGGGAAGATTGTTAAAGAGGAAAAGAGGAATTTGAAAAAGAGGAATTGCTCCTCCCCCATTCCTCTGCTACAACCCTTTTTTTTTCAATAAAATCAGCTTGCCTACTAAACAGGTTTTACTTTGAAGGTAAAAATATGCAGGCGCCAAGTGTATCTTAAAAAGCATTGTTTGATGAAGTTTGTTCTGCTGCAACTAAGCTAAGCTAAGGCGCTTACATTGCAAGAAAAATACTTCAGGAATTATAATGGATACCGAAATTTGTTTTCAAAACAATGATGTGTTCATTTTCTGAAGAAAATATAAATACAGAATTGTACTTATATTTGAAGTACAAATGTAACGTGCAAGCAATCCATTGTTACAAGCCCAACTGGCATCCTAGCAATACTGGCAAATAAGTAACATATTTAGTATTAACCATAATGTCAGTCACAGATGTTGGGGTATTCAGGCACATGAAAGGCTGTTATTGAATATGTCTCATAAGATCATCAGTCATCTAATTCCAAACAGCTTACACCAATTATGATGTTTTTCTTCAAAGCTTAAAGGCACAAATACTAGAAAAGCACGTTAAAAGAAAAAAAACCCGTACATTTACATTTATTGCAGTTTATGGCACTTTGAGGTAGTGAAGTCTCTCATTCTAAGAAATGATTTCATGGAAGCACATCTGAGTCAAAGACACCATGATATTTGTTTCTTTAAAAGCAGGCAAGGCATAAGAGAAACTAAATCTTATCCTCGATGGTAGAAGTGAAAAAAGCATATATATTACTTTGGTTTTCTCCTAATTCTGAAAATTCAAAAGTAAGTCATGGCTTCCATTTCTATGTCCATAAGTCTATAAGCAGATTGCAAAATATTTCTTTTCTCTGAACAAGTCTGGATAAAACTACAGTATTCCTATTTAATGCACAAGATTTGTTATATTTTCTATATGGCATCATTATGATAATTTAGCTTGGACCTTAAGCTGCCCTTGCTTAACAGAAAGGATCCTTTTGCTTGCAAAAGAAGCTTTGATTCAATGGATGCTCACACTAAAAGGAAAATATTTTGACTGGTTTTATTTCTGATTTCCTTGACTACTTTCAACTACAGAAAACACCCTGGGAATAATGTTCTATTTACAAGCTCATAACATCCAAACCTGTTTTCTTAACTTTTAGATTGCTTTCCCATTGGTAAAATCTGTTGATTTTTCTGCCTTCTAAAGCAGGCATGTCAAATTGTCGGCCCGTGGGCTGGATGCATCATGCCGAAACTGCACCCACCCCATTGCCGGCAATGGGGAAAAAGTCACGATATGTCATGTGATGTCACGTGATGTCACGAGTTTGACATGCCTGAAAGCATTAAAATAAATCTTTCTTAGAGAAATAATCTGGATTTCCCTAATGCAGGACTGTCCAACTATTGGGCAGTGGACACATTTATATTTTTGGAGAATAATAGCTTGTTAATAGAGTGTTGTGATATTGCCAACTTAAGCTGAGAAAGAATCCTGAAGAACAAAAAGGGAGAGCTCCATGAGTACCATATTGGAAGCTCAGGCTTTTCTTAGAAAATCTATGATCATTAAAAGGAGAGAAGATGGTAGCAGATTCAACTGGAGGCTGACATAACTAGTAAAGTAAAACCTGTTTGCATTGTTAATGGTTCACTGCACTGTGGAAACATAGACTGAACATTAGCAATTCTGTTCCTCCTCACTCTCTTTAGCTAGTGAGAAATTCTTACATGTGGAATTCGCTTGATAAATATAAGACTGGGCCACTTTAGAATCACATGCTTGAATGCAGGTTAATAACAACAGTATAGAACAGGAGTCTCCAATTTTGGCAACCTTAAGACTTGTGGACTTCAACTGCCAGAACTTACCAGCTGAGGAATTCTGAGAGTTGAAATCCACAAGTCTTAAAGTTGTCAAGCTAGGAGAGCCCTGGTATACAATACGGTTCTTTCACAAAATGTTTCCTCTTATAAAAGTTGCTTAGTATTTCTTATTCTAGGAACTTTGATATGAAGGAGGCTAGCATTCAGAAGAGATCTGGGTTCTATTTTCTGATAATTTCTATCAATTTTACTGTACACCAGCCCCTACAAGCACCTATATAATGGATATCTCTGAATGAGCATAATAAATTATTGTTTCACCCCATTGCTTGCCTTGGCAATTTATTGCGAGGATAAATAGGAGATGGAATATATATCCTTTCCTGAGTCTCTAGACTGGAGAATCAGGGGTGAGGATAAGCATATTTCTTGTTGTTGTTAGTTGCGAAGTCGTGTCAGACCCATCGCGACCCCATGGACAACGTTCCTCCAGGCCTTCCTGTCCTCTACCATCTTCTGGAGTCCATTTAAGCTCACGCCTACTGCTTCAGTGACTCCATCCAGCCACCTCATTCTCTGTTGTCCCCTTCTTCTATTGCCCTCAATCTTTCCCAGCATTAGGCTCTTCTCCAATGAGTCCTTCCTTCTCATTAGGTGGCCAAAGTGCATATTTCTTACTTTCAAGCAATTGCCTAGTTCTGCCCAATATTCTATTTAAAAGGCAAGTTAGAGAAAGTGTTGTCTTAAATAGCGCCTTGTCTTTCGTTTCTATCTACAGTGATATTCTTCCCTTAGTCCAATGTAGCCTCCAGCACACAGCAGCTCCAGTGTGAAATCACCCTACAAGCTTCCATTTAGATGATGCTCTTTTCCTCTTCTTATAAAGACAGTCCACAGTGCTATTTTCTGATTTGGAGAAAATAACTGGATCCTTGTTCTACAGGCTGATTAACAAGGTAATGAACTGGCATTCGGTGCCCTTCATCACCTGAGCTAAACCTTAGGTCTTGAAATAGACAGGTCTTTGTCAGTAGGACTAGTGACAGAAACACCAAAGTCCCCTAATTCACCATAACAGGGCAAACGGAAAGATTAGATTGCCAAGCTGGTGAGAAACTTCATTTTTCTTCTGTTCTATATAGGTTGCCCTTTAGTGAAGCCAACATTTGATTGTGATTAATTTGTCCAGGTTGGTTGTACAAAGGAAATAAAGAAGCGGGTTGCCAGTTCCAGTTATTCTGCTTCTGAAAAGTTTCTCAGATCCTTGTCATTCTGCAGTTGTGACTCTAATAATTATATAAAAAGAGAAATGTCAGATGTTCAGGATGATTTTAGAAATGATACCTGGGAAAGCTAAAGTAAACCGAAAGAGAACTCAATATATATTTCATTGATTGCTTCATTTAATATATCCTTCTAGTTTGGGCAGAAACGTCAGCACACTTAGACCGTTTCTTTGTGTCAACCATATCATATTGTGAAATGTCCTCATAAAAATGGGAAACTATTAAAAAACGTATACACATATTTGCTCCAGGTTATCAAATGAGTGAGACAAGGCTGTATGCTCTCTCCTTATACATTCCATCTATATGCCAAATATATATTGAAGGAGGCTAAATTGGAATAAAAATAATATGGCTTTATAAGTGAAGGAAGAAATATCAATAATCTGTGCTATGCTAATTATACTATTCTGATGGTTGAAACTTTAAATGTCCTGCAAGCTCTGATAATGAAACTCAAGGAGCACAGTCAGAAAATGGAACTACAGTTAAATATAAGACCAAACTAATTGCAAGAGGTAGAGCAACCGGCCTTAGAACTGAAAATGAAGATAATGAATTGGTGATAATTTTTGCCTTTTAAGTTTGACTATGAACAGTAAAGGAACTAATAATGAAGAAATACACTGCATATTTGGTAGTGCAGCAATGACAGTTTTGACAAAAAAAAACATATTTGATGTGCCTATACTTAAAAGATAAGAATCATAAAGGAAATGGTTTTCCTTGTGATACACTATATGAAACTGTAAATTGGACTTTGAAGTAGAATAGAAAGGGTATTGACATTTTTACTCTTTAGTGTTGAAGAAGACTCTTGTAAACCATGGATAGCCAAGAGAATAAAATACAGATCACAGAACAAATCATTCTAGAGCTTTTTCTTGAGGCACAAATGACTAGCTCAAATTGTCATATATTTTAGATACATTATTCAAAGCCCAGCTGATGTCATGCTGGCCACATGACTGACTCAATGGCTTAAAGAAACGGAGATGAGCACAACTCCTTAAAGTTGGCTACAGATAGCAGAGTAAAACCTGCAGGGACTCCTTTACCTTTATTCAAAGCCCAGCTCCCTTAAGAGGTTCATAGTGTTGGGAAAGATAGAAGGATTCAGAAAAAGAGGATGACCAAGAGCAAGATGGATGGACTTGGTTACCAAAGTGATGGATGCACTCTTGGGAGACCTAAGAAGTCAGGTTGGGGAAGAAATCATCCTGAAAAATTCCATTTATGTGGTTGCCAAGAGTTGACAGAATATCAATCAAATCAATCAAAAAATATAATAAAAATGAAAAAGAAATGAGAAGCAACAGTTGTTCATCTGGAACTATATAGTTGAACATTCCTACTTATGCCCAAAGGTGCTTTTTCAAAAGGCAACTGGACTTTCTTTGTTTTTTCTTGAAGACATTTTGTTTCTCATCCAAGAAGCAAAATGTCTTCAATAAAAAACAAAGAAAGTCCAGTTGCCTTTTGAAAAAGCACCTCTGGGACAACCATGACCTGGATACTGAGAATCTCCATAGACATTCCTACTTATATACAGTGAGTCAGTTGTAGTGCCTAAGTTAAAGCTAGCTCATGAGCTAATGACTGCATTCACTGGTTTCAGTAGGAGAGCTATGCTATCCCATGACAGCCAAAAATCAGAAGAAATCTTTTCAGACTAGCATTTATTTTTTTTAAAAGGCATAAGCTTTTATGAACCATTTCCATGTATTTTAATGATAATTATTCTCACCGGGATGTTTGAAGTATGTTATACTAGACATACTTTGTAGAGTGAGTATTATGGAGCTGAAATCTAATATAATTGCAAAATGCCAGGCTCTAGAAGGCTAGGCTTTCAATATTCATGAACCAAGTGAAAGCTATTATTCCAGTATATTCCCAGTGAACCTCTCATTTTGGTAATAACTCCATCATATCCAAGATCATTCCTCTATGTTCCTGACCTCTATAATTATCCCTAGTCTCCCAAGTAATCATCCATGATTTGTTGGTACAATGAAAAGGGAACATCCTGTAATGCAAGTTGTCAGCCTTTCATACTGATAGGTCAATAAAAGCAGGCAGAAAGGAGAAACTAAATCTTAAGAAAAAAACTTGAAAAGATGAGAGTGCAAAATCATCGCACTTGAAAGATCAAACACATGAGTTGCAAATTTATTTTTAAATAAATCACTTCTATTTTTTCAATAAAGAAATTTCCTGAAAATTCTTCCTGTTCCAAATTGCAATTTACCAAGTCTGTTAAATAAGCGGAATATTTTACAATTGCTTCTCTTTGACTTGTGATATTTTTTTTAATTTCCATTCTGTGAAATTGTGAGAAAGTAGGATTTTAATAAAAGCAAGTCTTTCCACTGACTATACTATTAAAATTAATTTACCTGAGTGTGATAAAAGCCACATTTTATTCCTTCTGCTGAATTTCCTTTGATAATGATACTTTAGCTTTTTTTTAAAAAAAATGTCACATTTCCAGATGAAAGGTGAAAAGGTTCATAGTAGTCAATAGCACACAGTACATTAAGCAGGTGCAGAAGTCATGAAGTTGAAATCTACTTGCCCAGCTGAAATGGCCAGCTATAATCAGAAGCCAGATCCACAGAGTAAAAACTTAAGAAGCTGTTAGAGATCATCATCCAAGTCTGTTTCCTGACTCAGAAACACTCCTAGTCATTCATTATAACAACAACAACAATAATAATAATAATGTTGGAAGGGACCTTGGAGGTCATCTAGTCCAACCCCCTGAAAAAGAAGAAGACTATACAAACTGTCATTCTTTTTCTTTGGCTACATTTGTCTTTTGCACTAATACCAGACATGTCAAACTCGCAACGTCACGTGACATTGCGCAACATACCGGGACAGTTTTGCCATTGCCAGCAATGGGGTGGGTGCG
Source organism: Protobothrops mucrosquamatus (assembly GCF_001527695.2). Lineage (NCBI taxonomy): Eukaryota > Metazoa > Chordata > Lepidosauria > Squamata > Viperidae > Protobothrops > Protobothrops mucrosquamatus. The sequence continues at coordinate 38,874 of NW_015388392.1, forward strand.
GCTTCCAAGTGATGCGTCTGGCCCGCGGGCTGGCAGTTTGACACCTGACTAAAACAGTAGCTTTCTTATCTAATACGCTGCTAATGAAATAACAAAGTACAAAACAATAACAAAAAAACCCACCAGGATACTCAGAATTGTTTTAACTACAATGAGAAATATTGTAAAAATTCTTGGTCTTGTTTCTTTTTATATAAGAAATACTATTTTGTTTCTTGAATATTTTTTTAATGAAAAAAATATTTATAACACATTCTCTGTTGCAAGGAATCAGCAAGCAAGCAAAAAATATTTTTGTTAAAAATCAGAAAAATAAGATGAATCTGATGGTTTGTTTTGCTGAAAATTGCAGCGTCTTAGTTAAGTTTTACCCAGCTCAAGAAACATTTGACAACTGATCAAAGTGAGAATATAGAGATACTTTAACAAGTTCTCTGAGCTATAGTATATATGGACTTCTTCATAAGTTACCAAGCTCCACAAAGTTCTGTTTAGCATGTCACCTTCACAATGGTGTATCGCTACCAGTAGTGTACCAGACAATGGACCCATTGATAACCAAAGAATATAGATAAGTTTTACATCTTGAAAAAAGTATTTTCCACATTGCCTGTTATTAACTTAAATAGGGCTATCAATGGGCAGCTCCATAGTTTTTGGTCCCAAACCCTTACAAAAAAGTTTGAAGCTGACCTGCAACTGCTTTTCCTTCTGCTGGTCTTGGAACTGATTTGAATAGGCGGGAAATACCATGAGCCAATCAGTTGACTAACAAACTTTTAAAAATCATGAACTTGTATCTATCCTGTACACTGCTGCACTCTTAGACTAAGAAAAATACTTTCTCCCCATTCGACACAAAAGAAAAAAGAAATGAAATTGCCAGCACCACTCCTTTCTACATTTTCAGTGTATGCTGCATGCATTTGCAAACCAACAACAACAAAATTGATACAGACCAAGCCACCCTGCTGTGAAAGCATCATCAGTCAGTTTCTGTTAAAAAGCCTCTGCGTGCTGTGATGCCAGATGTTAGGAGGAGAGAATACACTATTTTTATAATGAAGAATTTTTCACTATAGCTGTTTATGTCTGTAAATATATTGTGTACCGTAGGTATACAGACTGTATTACAGAGTCACTATAAGTGTATACAGTATGTATGTATTTACCTGAGCACAAAGGCTGGGAGCAGAGTGGAGAGTGCAGTTTGGTGCATGTTGATTATATAAGCAGGAAAAATCAAACTCAGTTTTTCTATAGGATCATGAATAAACGTTTAAGATCAGTATACTATATACAAAAGTTTTGTATATGCTAACAGCCACATTATATGGTTCTTACTGGAAAAGTCGTTTGATTCCCCTCTTTGGGAGAATGATTATCCAAATCATTGGAACAGAGTGACTTTGTACCTTAAAACTAAAACTGACATAGAATTTAATTTAATTTAAAATGGAAATCATTCCTGGACTATTTTGTTTGAATTTCATTCAATTTTCTATAGTTTCTTGTTTAAGCCCTTTCCCCCACTTCCATTAAAAAGTTTCCACCTTTTTTTCTGCTTTTTAATTTTAACTGTTCTAGTTATCTCTTTCTACATTCCTTTTTTATCCATGTACATTATATACTCTCTTCCTCTCATCCTCATTTTTGCATCAGTTATCCTCCATATTCATCATGAGTACTTTTCCTCATCCAGAATCTATTTTACTACTTCCTTTCATCAAAGCCAGCCAGAGTGACTTTGCAGAGTGAGATGGGCAGCATATAAATTAATTAAATAAATAAACATAAATAAATAAATTAAATAAATAAATCCTTTCTCATACTTGCCATTAGCATATGTTCATGTATTGTTTGACACTCTGTAATATCCTTCTTTTTATTCTGTAGCAAAGAGCTTCCACATTCTCCCTATATTCACTTTCATTCTGTAGGGAAATTAATCTGTCTTCTTTTTCATACAAGACTCATTCTCTCTCTTCCCACAGTTATTCTGCTTTCTATTTTATTTCACTTCCTGTATTTGATTCAATACTGATTTTTTTCAAGATCCATTCCTGATGTAACCAAATAATAAACTATTCCCTATTCAGAACCTATAATCTATTTCCATTCTTGTATCCTTCATCTCTTCTCTCAATATTTCATCATAAACAATCAGATCAAAAGTTTAATTCCTTTTCCACCATAATGCACAAACCTATGCTTAAACCACGCAGGCTCTTTTCCGAGCAGATTTTCACCAGTTGCTGTTCACACTCATTCATGCCAGTTACTCTTTTTGTACAGTCCTGCCTCATTCTCATCATCCATTCATGTCATCAAACAGAATAATGGAAGTTGTACAATTCTTCACAAAATTGTGAAATCTTTTTTCATAAATCACAAAATCTTCCTTTAGATAATATCCTGTGACAAATAAAGTTGTATTCCTAATTTGTTTCAGTAATAAAAATAATAGAATATTATTTTTTCTCCTCATACCCAGTAGATGTTTAGGACATCTGCAGACATTTCTCTTCCTAGCTTGTGGTGAAGAAGAATATAGTATAGTGTGAGAATAATTTATTTATAACAAGACTTCCTATGGATTTTGAAATTTAGAGTTAAATGATAGGGAAGCATGAAAGCCAATTTATTTGGCAGAAAACACAAATCTGCTGTAGTATTTCACCATTCAGTAAAACTAGAATAAAGCCATCGTGTTACATCGTGTTGAAGCCAAGATCGCCAAACAGAGGATGTCATACTTTGGTCATGTCATGTGAGCTGGCTCACTCGAAAAGTCAATCATACTGGGATTGATCAGCAGAAAAAAGGGGCCACCCTAATATTCACTGGCTGGACACTATAAAGAATGACACCAGGATGACCATGGCAGATCTGAAGGGGGCGGTGAAAGACAGAGGGGCATGGAAAGTGTTGATCCGTAGACTGGCTGAGGCTCAGACACAACTGAATGGCTGATGACATCTTGGGCAATCAAGAATAAATAAAATGTAAACAATAAAAGGAGCATCAATCTTTGACTCCTTTTTGCAAATTACCATTGTTACAGTGTCCTACATTATACACGTTTAGCTTCCTTATAACGTTCTGACTGTCTACTTCTGAAAAGAAGGTTATAGAATTTGACACCTATAGAATTCTGAGGAGATAGATATTTTCATTCATAATGAGAATTTAAATGCCCTTAACATTGTGAGAAAACTGAAATCAAAACGTTGTGATTTAAATGCTTGCTGGTCCTATAATTTTCTTAAAACAGTGACATAGCTTTTGACTATTAACTAGACATAGACATTTCATATGTCAGATAATTTTTTGTGTCTCTGGAAGTTCAGCTTCATTTTTATTGTTAATAAGCACTAAAATATTGTCTCATTTTTGTATAATTGTCTAATATTGTTTTACTAAAAATGCAAAGGATTGAAGCTGAAACTGAAGTTCAGACATATCATATGCTCTACAACTGAGTCATGATTCACTTTTCATGACATTCATTCATTCACTCAGTTTATATAGCCGCCCATCTCACTTATATGGCTCTAGACCACTTACAATAAAATAGATAAAATACATAATATAAAAAAAACAGCAGCCAAGCATCATTGAGCATCTGTGAGTATAGATGGGAGGTGGCTCTGAACACACCCAGAGCTTCAAGCTTGGACAAAAAAACCAACTTTTTAGAACATTACAAAAAGCCAGTAGGGGACAAGGCTAATGTAATCTCAGAAAGATGATGTTCCAAAGGTCATGCAGGTCATGCAGAAGAGAAGGCTCTCCTCCTGGCTCCTGCCAGCCAACACTCCTTAGCCGATGAGACCTGGAACATGCCCCACTTGCTAGAGTGGGTGGGACGAATAGTAACAATTGATGTATCATTTTGCTCATGCTATAGTGAGCTTCAGAAAGATATTATTCACATGAAACTCACCAAGTTGTATATATTGAGCTAGCAGTTTTGAATCCAATAAAAACAACTCATTCTTGTCAATATAAACTCACAAATGCTTGCAAGACAAGAACAATATTTTGAGATTTTCTTAATTTTGTCATTTTTGAGCACTGCACAGCTTACCTGCGTAGACTGTCCTACTAATTCATGGAGTACAAATTAAAACAATAAAAGGGAGAGAGGAAAACCACTGTTTAAAGTTGATTGCTATAAAACTTTATTATATAGAAATTCACAGACGGTTTTACATACCATAAATGCCTGTTGAGATACATGGGAAAGCCTGTAAGACAAAAAAAAAAGATATATATTACATATTTTTTAGAATTACTTATCACACACAATGATTTAGTACAAGGAAACTATAAACTGCTTAATATGAAGAAATATCCACATTTAAGTCAGCAAGTATTCATGAAATATATCCCAATCTACTGAAAGAAGTAGTCATTCTAGAAATCAGAAAATCATTGCAAATTTTCTTTCAAAGCTGAAGGAGAGCAAATAATGTCACAAAAGCACTTTGGGGGAAAAGTTAAATTTTTAGTACCTTGCCAAATGTAAAAGGTGGGAGGCCTGGAGAATGTGTGTTTGCTTTTAATGAAATTGTCTACAAAAACTAATAAACTTTTAGTACAATTACAAAATTATGAATTTTTCAGCCTTTAGATGAAACTCATCTGAAGCCAGTGTCATTTACTAAGAAATTAGTGTTTTTCTTTCACAGGATAAACCATTTAGTACAATGGTATTACCATTTAGTAATAGGAATACAGTAAGAATATAGTAGATATATAATTTGATTTTCAGCAATCTTTCTGAATAAATTCTTATACTCATGATCAGATATATTTATTTATCTAAGATATTGTATCCAGCCCTTCTTATTCCAAAGGACAGCTTTCCCTCATATACTACTTTTTTTCTTATGCTATAATTCTGTGAGATGGAGGTGACTGAGATGAAGTGTGTCCCACTTCAATGATTATTCAACATGTGTTTATTGCACAACATAATTCGAAGATACCCTACTCTTATCAGCTAGTGTCAACAGGCTTCACATATTAGGAAGAAGTCCTGAAGGAGCAAGGTGTTTTGAAAGCTGCCAATGGCTCAAAAGCTGTGTTAATGGTTTAGGCATTCTATCCTTAGAAGTGATATAGTCCTTCAATGTCATTTTAGTTTTACCCAATGAAGACAGCATAGTGGTTTTCCTGTGGCCCAGTATATGTTATTTATTATTTTGTTATTCGTATTTAAACTGCTATGTTTAGTTTTAATTATATTATGGTTTTGGAGGTTTGCAAGCTGCTCAGAATCAGACATGGACAGAGTAGCCTATCAGCTTAGTAAAAGAAATCATTACAGTTAGAAATTAATTTTTGAAATCATTTTGGAGAAATACAAGAAACTGACTGATTTAACCAAAGTGTCAACTCTGCAATGAACTTGAATGAAGCCATTTGGCTTGTATTTGACTGCCACCAGAATGGGAGGGAGGTGGTGGAATTTTTCTGCTAGCTTAAACAATTCTTTGTCCCATGGGAACCAAAGTTATTTCTCTTTGTTAGACTGGGAGGCTGAGCTTTCTGTTAGAAAGCCCGCCAAACTAATCTATTGGGAAACATATTTGAAAGCATAGTAATGAAGTGGGAAGTTTAACTTTGTATACTGTAACTTTTTGGAAGGAATTTTAGTCTTGGTTTCACTTTTGACAGTGCCGATACTTTGTAGCCAATAAACATGTTCTTAAGAGAAACTTCAAGTCTCAGAGTTCTGTTTTAGTTGGTCTCATGTATCGGAACCATGACGTGAAGCTATTGACAGAAGAATGAGTGGGGAATATCCAACTTCATATATTTTAATAAAAAAAATAGACTTCTATATGTGGTCCTAATCCAATCCAATTCGCAGAAAAGCTAAGACAAATTTTGTGTCATAGTTTTAGTTCTGCACTTTGAGAAACTTCATTCAAATGCACTAAACATCTGTGTAAACTACCAATGTGAATTTGAGCCAGTTAGACCATTGAGGATCCCTGGCATTGCGTTCTGTTTGGTTTTGTGGTGACCTCAATATTGGTAAGATATTGATTTTATGCAACTTATGCTTGTATTTTTAAGATCTGGTTGAAGTTTTGTATGCATTACAGATATTAAATGGCACAATACAGCTAGGGTGGTTAATAAATACAAAGGAAGATTAAAAGCCAATGACAGGCAATAGCACATGATTTATATTACTTTGTTTTAGGAATACTGTTTATCTGAACCACATTTTTACCTAAGCTAAACTTTGTATTCTGTCTAGTACGCTTCACATATGGCTATGCTGTAGAAGCAAAAAAAGAAAAAAGAAAAAGATTATTATGTTGACAGTGTAACTATGTATCTGCACAGTAATTCATTTTGCTTTCTCTCCATATATATGTCATGTTAGCATGGTTCACGGAGACATAAATTAACCAACTACCTTTTAGCCAACTATAATGTGCAAGCCTAACTCATGTGGATAGTTTACAGTTTAGTTTGTTGCATGAGCCTATGAAACAGAGTAAATCTTGTACTCTAAACAGACAATAACTAAACTCAACAGCAGAAAATGGGGAGGAAGGCTTCCCCATCCATCATTTTCTCCATAGCTAAGAAAGATAAGCTGTTTGTTTCTTCTTGCTCTAAGAAAATGAAGTAACCTTTTTCTTTCAGTTACTGTATTAAGGTGGCTTGGAGGTGGAGCTTTAATAACAATGCAAATGTCTCTTTTTCTTCTGTGCTCTTCAAAATGTAAAGACTTTTGTTCATGACTCACTGTAAACAATATTTTTTTTGTTTGACTACAATAGCAAAAACCATTCTCCATAACATATTTTTTTGTGAATTTTGTGCATTTTTAAGTGTGGGTTATGTAGCCCAGACACCTCGAAAACCTCACCAAATTTTGAAGAAAGTATATATTTAGAAAAAAAGATTATAGAGTGCCATACTGAAAACAGCCAATAGCTTGGGGGGAAGATAGAGAAGACAAATGGAATGCAATATCCTAAAATTCTAAACAAAGACACATTAAACTGAAAACTTTGTTGAAAATCCCACTTGTTATTATGATTTTAGCATCAAGTAGAAAGGATTTGTCACAGTCTAACACTGACTAACATCTTCATAAATTATTTGGACGTGGGAGGTGAAAGTACAGTTTAAAAAAAATATAGATGGCACAGCTAAAGGATGCAGCAAACCCGTTATAACATGTAAGAATCTACAAGTATAAAACATATACTGACATTCCTAAAAGAGTAAATGTTCTAAAGTCATAAACCAAAATATTTTCCATCACATGGAAAATTAGGATCAGTACAAGTTGAATGACTAGAGAACAATTTAATTTTTCAGAAAACAAAAGAATGCTTCTTTGACTATTCATAAAGACATGGCACATGTGAATACATACAATGTTTTGTCTACATATTATTGGAAAATCTGTAGAATTCCAAACTCTGTTGGGGTGCTACATTGTCTGAGCAGTAGTAAGCAAACAAAAAGCAAGACCAGTGGTGAGAAAAAATGGGGGGGGGGGGAGAGAAATGAAATATAAAAGGGAAAGTTGAAGGAGCAAGATGTTCATTTTTATGCTTTGAAAACAAATTAAAGGACAATATGGTAACAATTTGCTAAAATATAAAAGCTGTCATGATAGGAAATAGAGAAAAATGGCCTGCATTTGCTCTGAAGGACAGGGCAATAGATAATAAATTTGAGGTGCCAGAAGTTGAACTGAAGTTAAATGGTATGAAGCATTTCCAAACAGATGTTGAATTGACAAAAAATAAATAAATAAAACTCACAGAATTATAATCTAGTCTCTCCTAAAAGCCATTATAGCATCATAGAATGGCTATATGATCTGGAGGGGATAGAACCGGTTTGAAAGTAAACCCCTGGAGCTATAGTTAATACATCAGGATTCTTCTACACCTCTGTTTTGTCCCTTGCAGTGTCCTTGAAGGAGAAGATCGATGGCTTGTGGTTATTTCTGGACTGGTGGCCCTTGCTAGATCAGCAAGGTGCAAGCCATGACCAAGATAGATCCTTGTCCAGCTTTGGCTGCCATGCCAACTGCAGCCTTACATGGGAAGCAAGAATCTGACCACAGTGGCTCCTGCCCTATTACCACCCTATTGGGCTACTGCTGGAGACTCATCTATCTCCAACATTGCCTGCCTTTCAGAAAAAGCTGAAGACAGATCTTTCCCAGAACATTTGGGGGACCGGATTCCATATGTTGTGGCAGAGTTTATTTTCCTGATGTTTTTATATTGTTATTGCACATTATTATTTTGTGAGTCACTGAGAGTACTGTATTTGAGTTGATATAAATTTGATGAAATAAAACCCACCATAAATAACTTTTCTACTCTCACTTACCAAAAATCAATAGCATGATTTTCCAACATTTTCTGATGGGAAATACAAAAACTAGTCTAAAATCTAATAGGCTTCTGTCATAACAAGTAGGAACCTACAATCCAATCCCAGGAGAAGAAGAACCATAGAAATAAGAAAATCAGCCATTATATCATAATTCCACCAACTACCGCCTTCAGCAATTCTAGAAAGCATGGGCCCCAACAATCAAAAAGTTGCCTGCCTTGACCTAGGAGATCTGACACACCCCCCCTTACAGTATTGGAATTCTGTGGTAGAAATCCCCTTGACTTTTGCAATGCACTTTTAGAGCAGATGCATTGTCAAAAGCATATGAATATGAAGTGAACATGAACATCAGATAGGCAGACTGACACAGAATAGAGACATTATTTTAACATTTTGTTCGCCATTGGTGCTGTTTGGTTTGGTGAAGGATGTGTGTGTGTGTTTGTGTGTGTGTCTGCCTTTGAATCATTGTTGACTCCTGGCAACTGCCTGGACAAGTCCCTGCAGTTCTCTTGGCAAGATTTCAGAAGTGATTTGCCCTTGCCTTCTTCTTCCTAGGGCTGAAATAGAGTGATTGATTGATTGATTTATAGGATTTATATGGCTGCCCAACACTCTGTGACTTACAAACAAATAAAATATAAAATGCAGTATAAAAATCCAATATAAAAAGGGCCAGTTGGCTTTGTGCCTAAGGTGAGATCAGAATTCACTACTACTACTATTACCCAAAACCGGCTCTTTATGGTATCCTTACATGTTATGAATTTGCTTTTATAATAGAGTCAGTGAGGAATTTAAGGGAAATGAAAACTGTAAATGGAGAGGATCAAAACTTTTGATCAAATATAGGGATTTCTCTTGGTCTCCTCTATCTCCACTGTTCCATAAATTTATGGTAGAAAGAAAATCTAATTGGCTAACGGTGCCCCTTTGTAAGAGGAACGATACAATCAAATATCTTAGAACCAAACTGACTAATATTAATATGTCCCAGCTTCCCAGAACCTATTCACTTCAAAGACAAACATCAAACATAATTTGACCACACTTTTGGAATTTACTATCTTGAAAAGTACTGTGTATTTTAGAGATAGTAAAATTTGACAGTATATTAGAAGAGGCTCGTCTTCTATCTGCTTCCCTGAATGTTTAACAAAATATGCTCTTGAAAGAAAAGTAGGAACTGGTGAAGGCAATGTGATCCAATACCTTTTTCTGCATTTCAATGATCTGTTGAAGCATTTCCCTCAAAAATAAAGTTCTAGTTTGTACATTTTCCAGAACAGTTATGCAAAGAAAGTTGTGTAATTCTCTACAGTCACATGTAGAGAGATAGGATTTCAAAAACTAAGAATCATCTGGAGAAAAATTAGTGACCTTAAAAAGTGTAGCTAATCCTTATGTTACCCTTGAAAGTTAAAATTTATGAAATTCTTTTTTTAAAAAAAAAGATTTCCCTTTTTCATTTACCATTCCAGTTTTTCTCTGCCTTATTTACAACACAGTAGTTTGTTGAAGTTTTTCTACAATAATGGTTTTGAGTTTGTTTATTCATGTCAGAAGCATCACAATTAAAATAAGGCATACTATATGACATAAAATTTAAAAAAAATACAAGATTACAATAAATACAAATACAAATAACAGAATAACAGGATAACAGAGTTGGAAAGGACCTTGGAGTCTTCTACTCCAACCCCCTGCTCTGGCAGGAAACCCTATCATTTCAGACAAATGGTTGTCCAGTCTCTTCTTAAAAATGTTGGAGCATTCACAACTTCTGGAGGCAGGTTGTTCCACTGATTAATTGTTCTAACTGTCAGGAAATTTTTCCTTAGTTCTAAGCTACTTCTCTCCTTATTTGTTTCAATGTATTGCTTCTTGTCCTGTCCTCAGGTGCTTTGGAGAATAGCTTGACTCCCTCTTCTCTGTAACAACCCATTAGATATTGGAACATTGCTATCATGTTACCCTAGCCCTTATTTTCATTAAACTAGACCAGGGGTGTCAAACTGCCAGCCTGCAGGCCGGTTGCATCATACAGAGGCCGCGCCCACCACAGCTCCAGCAATGTAAAAAAGTCACGATACGTCGCAACGCGTCATGTGACATGGCGAGTTTAACACCCGTGAACTAGACATATCCAATTCCAGCAACCGTTCCTTATATGTTTAAGCCTACAGTTCTCTAATCATCTTTATTGTTCTTCTCTGTACTCTTTCTAGAGTCTCAACATCTTTTTTACATCATGGTGACCAAAACTGGATGCAGTATTCCAAGTGTGGTCTTACCAAGGCAATATAAAGTGGTATTAACACATCATGTGATGTTGATTCTATCCCTCTGTTAATGAAGCCTAGAACTGTTTTGGCTTTTTTGGCAGCTGCAGCACACTGCTGGCTCATATTTAAGTGATTGTCCACTAGGACTCTGAGATCCCTCTCACAGTTACTACTATTGAGTCAGGTACCACCTATGCTATACCTGTACATTTGGTTTTTCTTGCCTAAATGTAGAAACTTACTTTTTTCACCATTGAATTTCACTTTGTTAGATAGCACCCAGTGTTCAAGTCTGTCCAGACTCCAGATCCTCCTGTATCTTAATCCTATCTTCTGGAATGTTGGCTATTCCTGCCAGCTTGGTGTCATCTGTAAATTTCATGAATTCCCCATCTATCCCCTCATCCAAATCATTGATGAAGATGTTGAAGAGTAGTGGGCCTAAAACAGAGCCCTGGGGCACCCCACTACACACTTCCCTCCATGTAGATGCAGTTCCATTGAGGACCACATGCTGAGTATGGCTGGTCAGCCAATTAAGAATCCATTTGGTGGTGATGCTGTCTAACCCGCATTTTTTTATCTTATCAAGTAGTAGATTGTGGTCTACTTTATCAAATGCCTTACTGAACGCCAAGTAAATAATATCCACAGCATTTCTCTGGTCCACATTGAGATCAGGCTGATAGGTCTATAGTTTCCTGGATCTATTTTTTTTTCTTTTTTGAAGATGGGAACTGCATCAGCTCTTTTCCAGTCCTCTAGTAGTTCCCCAGTGCTCCAGAATCTTTGAAAGATATAGTTCAGTGGTTCTGAGATCACGTCTGCCAGTTTCTTTAGAACCTTGGGGTATAATCCATCTAGTCCTGGTGATTTGAACTCATCTAGATTATATTAAACAAATCTTGTCCAGAAACTAGCAACATTAATAGTGTTCTGTTGCATTGCCATGAGGTCTTCAAGTGTACACTGATCGGGACACAAAGGGCAGGTGTACATACGTCTTGTTGATGGTTTTGAGTAATTTAAGTATTACTTTGGACTAGAAGAACCAACCAAAACTGACTAAATGTCTAGCTATTTTAATGCTAGGAAGAACATTATTAGTGGGTATATCTAAAATTAATGTTGAATTCATAATTTTCTTCCTCATAGAGAATGATTACAGGACAAAAGCAGCAGATATAATGTTGCAAAATATGCCACTGATGTTTTTTCACTGATAAGGAGACCCATGCCTAAAACAAGCATATAGATCAAATTTTCTTCATCTCCTTAAGAAGTAATTTACTCTAGATGCCAAACTAAAATTATTGGCAGGACAATAATGTGAAATTGTTACTGTGGATGTTGGAACAGTTTGCATCAGCTTAAAATACCTAAGTGTCCAATATGCTCATATTTGTAGTTCTTTCCTGCATATATAATAGTCTCACTCTGAGGAAAAATTCAGTCTCATTGGGGGGAAAATGGCTAACTTCTAGCATAGTGAGATAAATGATGCTTGCATCAAAAGATTTGTACCTGCCAATCATCAGGATGCATGCAATGCCCTGACTTCTAAAAAGGATATTTGATTAGTGTAGAGCTTGTAAAACATTCAACTGACATTGTTTTTTTTTTAAAAAAGGAGCAGGGTTTTTTTTCAGATAACAACAAGAATATTTATTGTTTCCACGCACTCTTCATATGATCGAGTCTTCTATCTGAAATGGGCCTCATGAGGAACTGAATTGACTAGAAATTATGTCAGCATTGGCTAACAGGCCAAATAAATACTTAAAATAAGCTCTGAATACAACCACTCCTTGTTTGGCAACTATCTTGGTTAGCAACCAATCACAAATATGATGGTAATAAATGGTAATTACAAAATCCTGTTCTGACTAATGCACACATTTACAATAACAAACGCCTTCAGTGTGAAACTGATTAAAGTCTGCTCAGTTTCAAGCAACAGCTGGGAGCAAACTGTAGGATTCTAATAAATTAATTAAGTTCACAGAGTTAAGCTTGTTACTTTTACCTAGAATTTTTAGGGGCACAATGCACTACAGAAAAGAGCACCTCAGGAAGAGATAGGTTTATTTAAGCCAGGCATGTCAAACTGCCGGCCCAAGGGCCAAATGCATCATACTGAAACCGCGCCAACCTCATTGCCGGCAATGAGGAAAAAGCCGTGATGTCATGTGACATTGTGAGTTTGACATGCCTGATTTAAGCAATCTCTCCACTCTGCAAGGGAGCAAAAAAAATTGGGGGGGGGGAATAGATAAAGCATACAACAAACTTTATATGAATGAAACAGCTGCAACCAGTGATCTTTGCAATGACACTCTCTTTCTCTCAGGCACACATTCTCTTAGCTACCAATTCACTTAATAACAAAGTTTTTGGAACAGAACCACAGTCACTAATGGAGAGGGTGTATTTAACTTGTGTTTAACTTGTATAAAGAGAATAGTACACCGTATCAGGAGGTTAATTTCTTCATATTATACAGAAAGTACAGCCAGGTGCACAACACCTACAGAGGACGGCAGCACTTAGTGGTGAATGCAGATTTCAAATGCATATGATTCCAGATTCCATCCACAATAACTCCTATGAGCCAGGATCTCTATTCAAGAAACTGGGAAAGGGAAAGAACTATATCTGGAAGTTAGGCTGCTTCTGTTTGTTAGAGAAGACAATCTGTAGCCAGCAGAATGGATATAAATTCTGCTTTGGAGATTATCAAAACACTTGAAAAAAGAGAGTGGCTTGTAGAACGTTTAGCTGAAACCCTTGCATATAAGCATTCCCCAAAGGCAGCTATCTACCTTCTTCTTGAGCACTTTTAAGAAAAGCATCTTCATCCAATTGGTTCCATTGTTAAGCTTGAAGACATTTCACCTAATGTTCAACTGAATCTATTATCCTGTAACTTAAACGCATTAGATTTGGCTGGGCTCTCTAATGCAGCAGAGATTAAAAGTTTTCTATCTAAGAACCCTGAAGATATTTAAACTATTTTTAAAAATCATACCATTTAGCCTTTTGCTCAGGTTCTTTCATCTTTCCCCATAAATTTCTATTCCCTAAGAAGATCATTGTAAGGATAGATTCAATATACTTAACAACATATGTGAAACAGATCATAAGGCACTATGAAAATAGGTAAGAGACAAATTCTGAAGGAGAGAAAAATACCCAAAATTTCAAAGGGGGAAAGATTAAAGTGGTTTTCAAAACAAACTATCATAAGAGCCAGGGAAAAATGGAGGATGAAAGTCTCAGAGAACAAGAATGGCCTGTGACACCTGAATACTGGCCTTCAAAGTTAAACAAGAAAGAACAAGGAACACTATCTCAAACAAGAATGTCAACAAAGAGAGGAAAATAGCAGGAAGAGAAAAATGAGAGAAGTTTTTGGAAGAGAAATCCTAGGAAAATTGACAACTAAACTAGGAATCAACAATCAAGAAATCTAAGAGAGATAAACTAGATTAAAGGAAGATGGAAATATTACATTCATTTTTTTCAAAGAACATTAAAACATGGCACAAATATTTCAAGAAAGAATATTTTCCGAAAGTGATGTACAAGGGACAATAGTTATTGAATAGGAAAGTAAAGGCATGAATAAAATGCTCATCAAGTACAGTTAGTCCTCAACGTACAATCAGTTTTTTAGGGACCATCTGAAGCTATGATCTACCTGAAAAAGAGGACTTATGAACTGGATCTGTAATTTTAGTGGTCGTTCTTCCCTCAGATGACTGAATTTTGGGTGCTCAATAATATGGTCCTGTAGTCACGTGACTGCATTTTACAATAGTTTTGCCAAAAGCCAGGACCTCCAGTTTTCTGCAAAACCACACCATAGTGAACAATGGGTTTGCTTAATGGTTGCAGATTTCACTTAAAGATCACAGTTACACACCCATGACCACTGTGCTTGTTTAACAATCACTGCAAACATGTTATAAAATTGGACCAGTCACATAACTGACTCATTTTTACAAATGTTATGACTTACAATCTTAANGGCCAGATCCTGAAGTTGAAACTCAAATACTTTGGCCACCTAATGAGAAGGAAGGACTCACTGGAGAAGGGCCTAATGCTGGGAAAGATTGAGGGCAATAGAAGAAGGGGACGACAGAGAATGAGGTGGCTGGATGGAGTCACTGAAGCAGTAGGCATGAACTTAAATGGACTCCAGAAGATGGTAGAGGACAGGAAGATCTGGAGGAATGTTGTCCATGGGGTCGCGATGGGTCGGACACAACTTTGCAATTAACAACAACAATCTTAATGGGTAGGCTCCATTAAGCCATAACCTGAGGACTACCTGTATTTAAAATTGCAGCAGAAGAGGGAGTTAAAGCACTAGCAGCTATATGCCAACAAACAAGATCTGTATGGCTTAGAAATTGGGAAAATTCAGCATACAGTATGTGACAGTACTGAAAAAAGATGCAAGAGAATATGCAATATCAATGAACTCCTGCACTAATTTTTATATACAGTATAAAACAAGCTTTTCTTAAAAATCTTAAGAAAGAAGTACAGAGGCATATTGAAATGAGCCATTCTCATTTTATATTGAGAAAAATGTCAGACAAATAGGCAGAAGGGTATAAGACTAGATACTAACATAAGATGGACAAATGGCAAGAGCAAGAGGCTTTATTGAACTTTATCTTTGATTACAGACAATGTCGGAACATCAAATATATTTGGATTAATGTGTATCCCAAAATATCTGATTATTCTTTTGAAAAAAAACCTGTGACAATGAACAATAGGTTACTTACTATAAGAAACTAGGTTTAAAGAAAATACAATGATATAGAATAGGGAAAGGAACGAGAACAAATATTGTTACTATATTTGTTTAGCTTGTTCAGCAATTATAAGAATGGCAAAATTCTAAAAGGTGACAGCTGAAATGAGGTTGAATGCTAACAGGTCATCGTATGGAGGCAATATCACTTTATTAGTTGAAAATAAAGATTTAGAATTCATTCCAAAAGTAAAATGAAAGCTTAAAATGCAGATTAATGTCAATTATTAAGAAAACAAAGATTAAAATCAGCTAAGATGTTTTCTGAACTCAGAAATGACAGTGAAGATAGATACTGTAGCTCTGTTTTTTTTCAGTTCATGAATAGCTAGACAGGGCCAAAGATGGAAAAATAAAGAAATTAATCCCAAGCAGAAGGTAATGGTAAACTTAGACAGTATCTTCAAGGATAACAATATTTCTATGATGATATAGAGCTGAATAATTACAGCAATAGTTTTTCCAATGGTAATTTTTGACTGTTAAAGAGAAAGAATGAGGAATGGATCTGGAGATAATTACTAGAATAGCATGGAAGGGATGAATTGATCTTGGATGAAAATAAGGCTGATTGTTCCCTTGAGGTGAAGATGTAAGCAAATGATGGATTTGAAAAAAACAACCATGCTTAGCGAGGTTGACTGAAGTAGAAAAGGGGAAGGCAACAGTTAAGGTGACCAACTGAATTCATAATCACCAGATTCTCTCCAGAAGAGCAACAGATTATTAGCATGGACAGATTGAGATGACAGACATGTATTAATGCTGTTACCAGGAGTGATGCCTGACTGATATTTAGATTTATAGAGAAGTCTCTAATCTGCATTATGTATTTTATCGAGAAAATCTCTTTGAAGGCTGAAGGACCATACTGGAGCCATTTTGGTCTAATGGTTAAGGCAGCAGGCTAGAAACCAGGAATTCGTGAGCTGTAGTCCTGGCCTAAGGATGAAAGCCAGCTGGGTGACTTCCCCTCCACCTCTGCTTGTTGCCACCATGCAGCACATCCGGATCGCCTGCCTTCCCCTGCCCTGCCTCCGCTTGAAGGGTGATGGAGGAGGTCTCCCTTGGGCTTCTCCTACTTTCTCCTTCTTCCTCCTCCTTTGAATAGTCCTTCCCTCCCATTGCTGCTTTTTCAGTCCCGGATCTCGGTTTGTCCGGAGCCTGTGCAGAGGGTCTTTGGAAATGAAGCCCCACAGTGATTGGGTGGGGTGGGAACCATTCCTTTCACTTTTGGACTGGCTCCTAAATGGGTTGGAAGGAGCAGCCCAAGGACTCCAGTCTGGCTTTGCAGCAAGCAAGGGGATTGAAGGCACGTGAATGCACACTAGTCTGGCATCTCAAAAAAACAGGTTTTCCCCCCCATGCTGTTTTTTTGCTGCCATACTGTTTAACTTTATTAAAAGTTTGCCCGCTCTGCATCAAGTAAACTTTAAAGAAAGTTAAACAGTATGGCAGCAAAAATCCAGCATGGAGGGGGAAAAAACCTGTTTTTTTGAGATGCCAGACTAGCGTGCATTTTGCCTCCAATCCCGGCAAAACCAGATTGAAGTCCTTAGGCCGCACCTTCCAGCCTATTTCAAAGCCAGTCCAAAAGCGAAGGGAATGGTTCCTACCCCACCCGATCGCTGCAGGGCTTCATTTCCAAAGACCTTCTGCACAGGTTCTGGACAAAATTCTGGTACTGAAAAAGCAGCAACAGGAGTGAAGGGCTGTTCAAAGGAGGAGGAGGAAGGAGAAATGGGAGAAGTCACTACTGAACAGGTAAGGCACGATGGGTGTCAGAGCGTGATAGGCCTGGCTGCTGGGGCCCTTCAGCATGGTAAGCAGTTGCGGCAGTGGTGGGATTCAGCTGGTTTGCACCACTTCGGCAGAACCGGTACCTAATTTTTTGTTGCCCAGGCCCAGAATGGACTTCCGGAAGCGGCATCCACACAGAGAACCGGTTGTTCACATATTTGAATCCCACCACTGAGTTGTGGGGTGCATGGGCACCTCTCCCCTCTCCCACCTGCCTTGTGGCAGCAGCCCCTCAGCCTCCCCCCTTGCAGAGAACAGGTTGTTCAATCAATCAATGTATTATTATTATCAATCAAACAAGAACAGGTGTTTAAATTATTTGAATCCCACCACTGGTTCATACCCATTTATGAGAACTTCACTTTCTCCTCATCGGTTCAATTTATTACACATACACACAGAGTAACATACAACTGTGACATTCTATTCTTTTATGGATGTCTATATGCATCTATATGTCTATGTTGCCATCATATCCTTAAAGACAGCAAGTGCTTCTGTTCAAATGAAGAAGACATTTCTCATTCAAATTCTTAGTGTTGCTTGAAGTTACTTGAAGCAACCTGCTTAATTTATATAACTCCTTAACAAATTCCATTTCATCTCTTAAAAGCACCTCATCAGATCTTTGCTAGGCACCCACAAAAATAAATAGAAATATGACTCTCAGATAAATATTTGCAGATCCTGCTACCACAAAGGTCTTCCATTTCTATAATGCTTTATTTATACAACAACAGAAGCAGAGCTGCTGAAAGACGTTATCCCAAGAGGTTAAAAGGGTCAGAAGTATATCTTCAATCATTTATTATTCAAACATTTAATGGAGACTATTCCCTTCTTCTCTGTGAACAGAGTTCTACTAAAAGGAGCAAAGAGGGAATGTATTTTTCTATCTTTCATCTTCTAGCCCTACTGAATAGACAGGAGTAAGGCTGTAAGGCAGAAACCAGAACAGGTTTCTACAAGGAATACTAGAAGAATTATGTTTACAAAATGTAACTTCAGCAAGTTTCTCAAAGGACCTTTAAGTTATGCAAGCTTTTTTATTTTACATGTGGATTTACTAAATAACCTCCCAGCAAAATTATCACTGCAATGCAAAGAATAAGAAACTTCTACTTATGTATTAATAATTTTTCAATCCATGTATTGTCAATAATATGATAATGCTGTTTTCTGGTTTCATACACACACACACACACACACACACACAGTACACACACACACATACTATATATATATCAACAAATAGATTCTGGTACATCTGTATAGATGGCTAGATAGCCTTTATTTTTTTTCCTGTGGGCACAATGGCACACATTAAAAATGAAATTTAGTTGCTTCCTCTCAAAGTGTACACATACATAACACATTTAAAACATGCTATATACAACATATGTATAGACCTACACCCTTACATATACGTAACATATAAATATTAATCACTGACTATCTTGAATACATAACGGAATGAGGAAGCTTTAGAGTTCACAAGGTTAATACTGTATGGAACAAAGCTGTAACTGAATCTGGATGTTTTGCTTCGGATAACACGAAGCCTTCTCCCAGAAGGTAACAAGGAAAACAGGTCATGAAGAGGATGTGTAGTGCCCCAGACAATCTTGCGGACCCTGCTCAAGCTAGCTTCTGTGCTATGTCCTGGATGGAAGGGAGGGAACTGCCAATGATCTTTTCACCACTCTCTGCACCGCCTTCCTGTCTGAAGCAGTGATGCTTCTAAACCAGACTGTGATGCTGTATGACAGGATGCTCCCAATCGTCTCCCTGTAGAAAGTGATAACGACAGGGGAAGGAAGATGTGCTTTTCTCATGCGATGCAGAAAATCCAGGCGCTGCTGTGCCCACTTCACCAGTTTCTCACAGTTGAGCGACCAAGCCAGCCTTCTTGTTAACTGCACACCCAGGAATTTGATGCTGGTAACCATCTCTACAGGTGAATCATTAATGCACAGAGAAGTGTGGCTGTGCCTGCCACAATGGCAGAAACCATCCCTACAGAAGTTAGTATCAAATAGAAAGCATAGTTCCTTTGACTTTTAATCATCCAAACTAGATTGAAAGAATCCGTGATACTTTCATATCAACTATTTTTGTTGCCAACAATAAACAAGAGATAATGTTCAGTGTAAAACTGAGGGATATACATTATTTAAGTCCTATTATAAAATTAATTAATTGAGTGTGTGCCATCAGGTTGGCCCCATCTCTTAGTGACTAAAAACGTAAGGTCTCCACGATGATTTGTCCTCAACCTTCACGTCTTACAATACTCATTGCCATTATGACTGAATTTATCTACCTTGCTGCGGATCATCCTTTTTTTCTCTTGCCTTCCAGCTTTCCCATATTTATGGACTTCTCAAGGCAGCTGAATTTTCATATGTAAAATATGATAATTTGGACCCCATGTAAGCCCCACTAGGTAGACCACATCAGGAAATTAACTCCACAGAAAGTTAAAACTACTTTTATTGGGACTGATTATAATAACAGAATTTTGCAAATCTGACTGAGCTGTATCTCCTCCTCCTCCTCCTCCTCCTCCCCCGCTTTATAATCCAATCAATTAGGGAGGCTGAGCCACTTCCAAGAGTTATCTCCCTGTTTTGGACTTAAAAACCATTTTAGCTCCTTTTTCCTAGGTAACAATTCTTGAATATTTCCATCAAAGTCATCTCGAACTTTGGAAGGATTTGTTTTATGCTCCATTTATTTGTTTGTTTTCTTAGTTATCCATGATATTCTTGGGCATCTTTTCTGATACCAGTATTCAAAAGTGTCAGTCAGTACTCTTTCTATTCTGCTTCTTTGAAGCTTAACTTTCATTTACATACAGTATCACAGGGAAAAACTTTCCCTGCACAATTCTGAACTTGGTATGTATAGACATATTCCAGCATCTGAATATTTTTTTCTCAGCCCTTCATTGTTTCTCTACCATGTGCAGCAGATTTCTTGACTGCTGGTTCCTTTAGTATTGATAATCAATCCTATAAGGCAGAAATTTTCTTCAGTTTCATTTCTAAGATTGTTTGTTGCACCTGTTGTCATTATTTTATTTTTCTTTGTATTTAATTTTAGTCCCATGTTTTCATTGTGCTTTTGACTTTTATTTCTAGAGCTTGCAGATCATTTGCACTTTCAGCTATTGGAGTAAGTACAAAATACAACAATGAAATCCATTTTCTAGTATAACAATCACACTTTTCAAGATTGAGTATTATATTTGGAATGCTTAGAAAATGTTACCAACAAATTATATCTTGTTGAAAGAATTTTTCTTTCCAGAAATAAATTTGCATTCCACACAGTGAAAAATGTATTAATTGTTACCTTGTGTGTTATATGAAAAAAAACCTGTTAAATACAGTCAAGATTTCTATAATTTTAAGAAGGAAATGTTGATGTATTTATTTTACTAGGCTTATACAAATCATAAAGGAATTACACTTTGATGAAGCTTTGAACAAAATCCCAAACATACACAAATTTGTTTTGAGAAACAACAGAGGCCCCTTTGCATCTAAGGCTGAAATGAACCCACCATGTTACTGTGCTTCACCCTGCTTTGGAATTGTGGAAGATCTTATGTTGTGGGAGAAGCTGAGAGTCACAAGCGTGAGATTGATAACTATATAAATTTAATAAATAAATGAACCTTCACTTGAAGCAATGACAGGGAGTTTCAGCTGAATAGATTCCTCCAGCACAGGCTGCATGGAATCCCACAGCATACACTGGGTGTAGCTAGCCCAAAGCCCTACTGAAAAATGCCATGGGTCTCCAAGCCTGGATGACTCTGACTGGGCTATGGAGCACAGAGAAACTTTATAAAATCCTGAAGGGTGAAATTTCCTTTAAGATCATTTAATTGTTTTGGCAATGGCAGCTGAAGAATTGACCTCCAGTTGCTGGCCTGTAGGTAGGAGAAACCAGAAACGTCTTTTTAGGCTATGGATCTCCTCCTGTTGACAAGAAACGACTCCTTTGGCTGCTGGAGAAAGCTAAGAGGAGTCTTTTCCTACAGTGTTGGCCAAAGTGTTTGGAAGCTACCTTCAGTGCAGTCCCAGAGCTATCAAACTTAGAAATACCTTTCAGCCTGGGGAGATGGCTGAAAGGACTTCATTCCTTCTATCTGGAAAGAATTCAAGACCACCCCCATCGCTTCAGCCAGGCTTTCTGCCTTGGTGAAACAAATTAAGTTGTCTCCAGGCCTGAATCACTTCACTGAAGCAAATCAATGTCACTTTGCAGAAATTTATTATTTACTAAATAGAATTTCTTAAAGTAGGGTATTAGGCATGAGTAACTCTCGGTAGTAAAGTCACATCTTATAAAAATTATATTAAGTGAATCTGTCTCAGGACAGGAATGCCTTTTAAATGTTCTTGTTCTAGAAAGTGGGCTCTCAGACCATTCTGACATATTATCTGTAAACAGATGGTGCTGAGTGTTATTTCAGCTACGTTATCACCCTGTCAACTTCAACTCCTTTTTCTGGTTTTTTTAATATATAAAGAGATAATTATCAGGGACAGGGGGGTGGGTGGTAAAAAAAATATATAAGCTAACTTTTGTGTTACATGTTTTGCCCCCAAATTCCTTCTGCATAAAGTGGATGATGTGCTGCATCTTGTATGGATACTATTGTATAGTCTGTTAGAAAGAGATCTATTAAACCTAATGGTTTCTCCAGATGAGCTATTTAAAAGGGAGAACAATAGTCTGTTGATTATTAGAGGCTAGTATATCAGAGAGTCTACACAAAAAGAAAGGAACAAAATACAGCTTCCCTGATCCCTACCATTTTTATATTATCATGATCTTAGGTGGACTGATGTGTGTATTTTTCTTTGAGGCAGGTTAAGAACACAATAGAATGTCTTGAAAGAGTACATAGTGATGACAGATAAATGTATGAGGAAAACTGAGGAATGTAAAAAAAAATATCTTGGACAAACAATGGCTTTTATTTATAGAAAGTGGAAATAAGCTACTGTTTTATCCAAGTGGACATTACCTAATTTCCCTTGGAATTCAATCACACATCCCACATAGCCAATTAAGCATGAACATATTTATACTGATATAGTTATTTCATCAGTGGTGGGATTCAGCCAGTTCGCACCACTTCGGCAGAACTGGTAGCTAATTTTTTGTTGTCCAGGCCCAGAATGGACTTCTGGAAGCGGCATCCACACAGAGAACCGGTTGTTCACATATTTGAATCCCACCACTGACCACAGTCCTCGCTTTCTTCTTCATTCAAAAAGCTTGTAATGGCTATCATAGCACTTCCATTTATTTGCCAAGCAAGTAGGGAATCATGATTATACTAGCCTAGTTTTAGTGATGCAACTGGAGGATATAATACCAGACCAACCTGTGGACCCCAACCACACCATCCATGAAGGAACTCAAATATAGGAGTAATTTGCAGGGCAAATGCAGGATTTTACCATTTTGTATATTTTTTCCCTATTTGCTGTGATCCTGATTAATATAATCCCACCCAATATCCACTGTCATTGGCTATTCTATTCTTCATGAATTTGTGTATTTCCTTCTTTGGTGTTTTTCACTACCTGCTGTGACAATGAATCCCTTGGTTTAATGTTATACTCTGTAAAGAAGTGTCTCTTCTAATCTTTTGTGAATCTGCCATTTTCCAGAATCATTAATCCTCTAGTTTTATTATAAAGGAAAGGGAAATTTGCAATTTCATATTCTGTAGTTTGAGCTGCAAATCATTTTTGTTTTAAATTTTCCATCCTATTCTAGCAGGTTTGTTTAGCATCTCACATACAAAAAGGCTTGATTGTCTTATTATGTTTAGAGTAGCATTCTTGTTATTATGCTTGGGGTTTTTTTTTCTTTTCTTTGCCCAATCTACCCAATCTATGCAAAATTCCCATAAAAGACTGAGTGAAAGCAGAGGAGCGGGAGGGGAGAGAAAGATTTGAATTTTGCACATGCTTTATAATATGCTGAAGATGTACTTTTCTTGTGTATGGTGTTATACTGGCTACATATAAGAGCTGCACTTGGATAATGAGATTTGCACTAAGTTTCACACTTACTTTACAAAATCTCTGAATATTAGAACATGCTGTGCTTAGTTTCAAACCAAAAATAAAACAAACAAACAGAAAACCCCAACTGACCAGATCCCTAGTCCTTTAGCAAAAAATAGTTTTTCTTTTATTGCCATATTACTAAATATATAAAGCAAGACCTGCCATGTTATTACATGCATTCTTAATGAAAAATGTTTGCTGTTGCTGCAGTATTTCTTTTTTTAATATTCTGCAGAATTCACCCTGCAAAAGATAGCTAAAGGAAGTCCCATGGAACAAGCCTTTTTTTTTTAAAGGATGCAAAGTGGTGGTGGTAATAATAATCTTTATTCAGTCAATGATCAGCAAAATGTGCAAAATATAAAGCATGAGAGTAAAATAAAATGGTTGAGATAAAATACCAAGATAGCAATGAGTCTCTATAATAAAAGTGTAACATAAGCTATTACAATAATAGTAATAAATTGTGCATGTTTAAGAGGCTAGGGAAAAAAAAAAGTGGGAAAGGCTTACTCTGTGTTAGGGGAGCTGAAAATCAAGTATCAGAGGAGCTCCTTCAACCACTTTTAAAATAAGTCAAGCAGAAAGCAAAATATCTTCCTCTCTTCTTGACGGCATCCCCTGGGTTGCCAGTCTATGCATTTTTAACATGTCATGCTCTTAAATAGTAAAAACTACTATTTAATGTTAAATTTGGTTCCTGTGATTGCCTCCCCCCACTACTCTCCCTTTCTCTTCTTCCTTTTGTATTATGCCTTTTAGAGAATAGTCCTCTGGGGAGAGATTTACTCTTTTGTTTTATTGATGGCTGTATAAAAAAATGTTTTAGATAAATAAATGATCATGAAATGCATCCTTCCACCCATTAAATATTTCTCATATTTTATTGGCTTTATGTAGGTGCACAAGTAGTTCTTTTACACAAAGCAACAGTAAAATCATATTTCTTATTGCTACACTGGAAGGAAATTAAATTCCTGAGATCTAGCCTCAGTGCTTCACTCAGTCTCAAAGACGTTCCTCTGGACAGAGCTCAGATGTATCTTTGATAAGGCCTGTTTGAGGCTTTGCCAGTTAAAGAACTGACTCAAACAACTATACAGATGGAGTCTTTAGCTTGTACTGCAAGACAGACAGACTTCCCTGTCAAATAATCCTATTATATCCAAATAGGATATTCAATGTGGGTTTATGCCCCAGTCCATATCTATGCTGGGTCTCGAAAAAGGTTGACTAAGAGCACAGATGATGATGTCAGAAGGAAAGAGTTGATACCTCATGCTTTTGCTACTATGAACTTATGTGTCTGTCCCTTATCATGCACAAATGCTTTAATTAGATTATTGTCCTACTGTAGAAGGAAACTTATATTGGTTTATCAAGACACACTGCCTCTGAAAGTAATGATGGGGAGATAATATTCTCAACTGTTAATTTATAGATATCCTCAGAACATGAAGGAAAAATTTCTGTGGGTGTTGTGCATATATTTTTGAGTTGTCTTAAATATTGCTTCTATAGATTGAGGTAATCTTTCCTTTGATCACAAACCATTTGGGCTGGCTCCAACAAGAGACTATGCATTTCTTAATAATGTATCAATATTCCATTATTTCTAGAAAAATTGCTAAATTCTGTTCTATAGCACTTGCTATCAAACAATCTGAACAAAATCTGATTATGTTTAGTTTCTGCTATGAATGGTTTTTTTTATATTGAATGTGGTTTGGTCTCTGTACACAAATATCATTATATTACAGCATGTCTTCATTGAAGTCTGAAGTAGCAAAGTTCACCAAATCATTTTATTTTAAATGTGACCAAGCCTAAGACAGCATAATTAAGAGCTTATTATTTTGCAATTTGTTAAGTGGAAGTGTAAGAGCTAAAGAATAATAATATTGTTGTCAAAGTTCTAGTTGATTTCTAAAGGTCTCAATTTTTAAACAAATCAAGGTTATTTTGCTTCCTCCTCTAATGTCTCATATTATCAGTTAGGGTTACCAAGTATTCTGTAAAAGGAGGACATTTTCTTCTTTTTGTCCTCCATTTGGCAGACATAACCTTAAAATCAAATATTGTCACAAAATCAATTGTTACAATCAATTATTGTACATTTTTGCTCTTTCTTTTCTTTGTCTATCGACAAACTCAATAGCCAAGTATTATATTACTTATTTTCTGATTCTGGCAACCAGCTGCAATCCAGCCCCTTCAAATCTGTAATCATTGTAGTTTGCAGATGACATGACTACACTAAAATTTGAACAGCATGTCATTGATTTTATATTATACTGGAAAAGCAATTTTATATACATGTAGACCTAAATACATTTTTGCAGCAATTTTTGTTGCAGATGCTGAGAAATTTAAACAGTGTGTCTTCCTTTTCTATCCATTGATCCTTTCCAATTGTCAATGTCCTCTTTTACCTGTTCAGTTATCTGGTAACACTAGTTACAGCTGAATATGAGATGGTTCATAATGAGATATGCAGGGCCACCAGGATCAAGGCTGAATGGAGTCCATTTATCTGAAGCTCATCACCTGGTCTAGAACATTTTCATGCTAAAACATAGTAATGAAACTTAAACTCACAGATAACCGTTCCATATTGTTCAAACATAATCTTTCTTAAAATAGGAACATTCAAAAAGATCTAGGCACCAGTGGGCAATTTTGCTGTATGTTTTAATAAATCCCAAAGTGGACAAAATTTAAATACACCATTCTTCAAATTTCAAACTTGAAATGCATACGTAATATTTATGAGCAGTTGTTTCCAGATACAAAATAAGAAGAATGAATGTGGCAGATGCAGACATTTGGACATCCACCTACTGATTTATTTATTTATTTATTTTACTGTAAAGGTTTTAATAAGGTCCCAAAAGGTAGTTAACTCGCTAGGCCTGCAACTATCCAGGGGAAGACAATTCCACAGGTGGAATGGACTTGGAAACTTCTAATACCATAAGATGTAATTGTTCTATCTACATTCAACAATCAGAGACTCTTCCAAGCAGCTATTTGAGCATTTAAAAATGAAAATAATTCACCCTTAGAAAACAGGAAAGGCTTTAAAAAAAACCTCTCTAAACTTTTTCAGCTAGCAATTTTAACTGTGGGAAACATTGTTTAGAAATGAAGGTTACCCAGAACTGACAAGGCAAGATTTGGAAGGCCAAATTAATGTATCTGCCAGCACTGTGTGAAAACTGATCCATATCTGCAAAACAGAACCTACAGATCACTGCAAGTGACTTGCTGAAAAGTTTAGCTGACACTGGATAAATTCTCCACAGGTTCACACAACAGCCACTGCTTATAAATACTGCTTATGCATGGACAGGAGAAATGTCAGAAGGAAACTCTGTCTTCAGTCTCATTGCAAAAGCCAGCATTTAAAATATGCAACATAAAACTTGAATAAGCTTAAAATGTGTTGGAACAAACTGATTTGGACTGATAAAGACTACCTTCCTGCCCACCCAAAAATGCATTAGGTTGTGAGGAAGGCAGTGGAACTGGAAATATTGCCCAGATAGAATGCTCAGTTGATTTATAGTTGTATAGGGTCTCCGAACACACGGTGGTAGTCATTTCCTTCACTTCGACTTTTCTTCAATCTATAAAGTCGTTCTCTTACTTTGTTTGGTATAGAGGTTTAGTTGGTTTATCAGACATGACCTTTTCTTTCTATTATAAGAACTTTTAGAAAACCCTCTGATTTTGTATATCGTGTACGTTCCAGTGGCGGATTTAGTAGTTAGGAGGCCCGAGGCGCAAACAAATTGAGGCCCCCTCACGCTTGAAGAAAAACAATATTATGAAACTATGAACTTTATTTGGCAAATAACATTTTTTAATACCATACAAAAAAAACGTCTACGTCAAGCTTATCGGCTCACTGTGACGGTAACCCGGGATAAGAATTGAGAAAGTCAAGGTGAAGGTTTAAAAATGTTACAAAGAACCCGCCAGACGGAATTACTTAAGGAAACAGTGAAGAGAATTAGGTAATTTTAGTCTCTGAACTTCACGATCTTATTGAGGCAATCTCTTTCAATGAAATCTCTCTCTTTGCTTGCTTCAGTCCTGCGTATTCTTGCTAAGCTTCGCTGGGACCGTGACCCAGGGTAATTCTCAGAAAGAAAAAACTAGCTGAGTTGCTAAAGACTCGGGAACAAATCCCATAATGTGGAAAGCTAATGTTTTGTATGTGTTTTATCAGCCTGTTAGCCGCCCTGAGTCCGTAAGGAGAAGGGCGGGATATAAATACAATAAACTATAACTATAATGTTGCTGCTTCTTCAGGGAAAAACGGAATGTCTCCGAGGCACCGGGGAAGTCACCAGGAGTGGAAGAGGACCGTTGCTCTTCCTGAGTAGCTACCCCCCTCCACAACTTGTTCAGCGATAAGGGCGGAATTCGGACCGCCACAAGAGCCGCCCGGGACTTCAAGGCATGTTTGCAGGGGCTTTCTCCTCCCGCCCTAGTAGATAACTACAGATAAGCATCGGGTCAGGAAGTGGAATTGCAGGACTGGTTTACTGCTCCGGCTCCTCTTTCCCTTGAGGAGACGGGGAGAGGAATCTCTACAGCACTATCCCTCGAGGAGCCGAGAGGGCTCCCCGCGCTCCCCGGAGATATCAGAGACCCTAAATCACTTTCGGCGACCTCGGCGCGCCTCTTGCGCTTCTTCCTTCCTCCTCGAAATCCGCGCCGACACGGCCCTGAGAAACGCAGGCCGCAAGCCCTCTCCCCCGGGCGGGAGCTCCGGCCGCCCAAAGCGCGCGAAAGAAGCGGCTCTTCTGCCGCCGCCGCTCTGCCCCACCGCTCCCGCGAAGCCCAGCCCAGACGAGCCTCCTGCCTGCGGCTCCTCCTCCTCCTCCGACCCGACACCGCCCATTTTCCAACCGGCGGGCTCTCCAGGCTCCGCCTCGCCCCGCCGGCTGCCCGGTTTGGCTGGTTTCTGACTGTGCTTGCTTGTCGCCGTTGCCGCATGCTGTTTCGTGCCGTTGCCGGAGCAGGGCTCCCTCGACCTCTCCCTGCTTACCCTCGCGCACGGCTTCTGCCAGGCGGGCGCCTGATCTGATCACCGCCGTGGAGGCCCCTGAAATGTGGAGGCCCCAGGCGCGCGCCTCCTGCGCCTGTGCGGAAATCCGCCGCTGCATGCAAGGAGACCCTACAATATTTCTGAGTTAGATTTGGGGGAAGGGAGAGCAGTCCAGAATAAAGAATTTAAAAAAAAAAGTCTCCCTGGCTACAGGAAACATTCAGATTGTTTCTACTAAAGGAGCTATTACAAAGTACTGATGGAAAGGATGTCTAAACTTCTATATTTACTATATTCACCATTTCCTTATTCTGAAATTGCAAACAGAGTAGGCGGACATTCAAATATGTTGACCTTTCTACTGTGTAGAGGTTTTGTCAGCTTCCGTTCTCTTAGGGATTCCTTGAAACATAGTATTTCACCAGGGATGCTAAAATTTATGCATGCAACTGTGCATCCCATAAAGTTCAAGTCACAAATAAATGCCTTTCTAAATATGTAGAGATTAAATTTTACCTTGGAAAAGATACTAGCTACCTCCGGATTCCAAGCTTACTTCCCTAAAATGCCTCACTGGATATATTTTAGTAGCAAGTTAAATCTAGCAGTGTGGCAAATGAACATTATAACAGAGAAGGGTGGGAAGAAGTCATTACAGCCTATATCAGGGGTAGTCAACCTTGGCTCTTTTATGACTCGTGGACTTCAACTCCCAGAATTCCTGAGCCAGCATGGCTCAGCTTGGAAACCTCTCCTTTTCCTCTCAGCATGGCTGGCTCAGGAATTCTGGGAGTTGAAGTCCACGAGTCATAAAAGAGCCAAGGTTGACTACCCCTGTTCTAGGGGGTAGGTTGAATGCAATCTGCCTTCTGTTTATACCTGCCATCAGATAGAGATGACTACCCCTGGCCTATATGATTACTGGGGACCAAACATAGACTACCAAAATATCCAATCTGTCATGGCATGTGCATGCTGGTAGCCATGCCCAGAGAAGGAAATTGGAGGAAGGGTTATTTGTACTGCTTTTTTTAAAGCTAAACAAATTGCTTCAAATCTTCAGAATGGGATTAGCTGCAAAGTGTGCCTGTAGTTACAAGTCTCTCTTTCTCTTTCTCTCCCTCTCTCTTTCACATACACACACTAACACACACAAAGTATTTTACAATTCTTTAGTGAATTAGTACACTAGAATATTGTGCACATTACACTGCCAATGTCAATACTATATGATCAACTGTTCGCTAGAAGACTATAAAAGCAAGATGGTGGTTCAAGTGGTTCAAGCACTGGGCAGGTTAGCAAGTCTGTATTCGAGACCTGAGAGCTGCCATGGGGCGGGGTTGAGCTCTCATCCTTCACTCCAGCTCCTGCTGGGGAAATGAAAGGAGCCCTCAACTTGGCATCCCCAGGGCAAATGGTGATATTACCAGCTAATCCTTTCCACCCGGAAGCGCCTCAGGGCTTCTGACTCATGTGCAAAGAAGAAAACCCCCAAAACTGCTATAAGGCTATATGTATACGAACAACTACAACACTATATGTTCAAGGCAGAACCTATAAATGTATTAAATTGGCCTGCAATGTAGCATCCCTTTGTGGCTCTTATTCCATCTGCTATACTTGTTTCTAGGTGTACATGAAGGAACAGCATCTATTTTCTATGCCTTCCATTCCATTTCTCCTTCCAAACTGCCAAACTATTCTCCAGAATGCCAGCATTACTCTAAAACCAGAGTATGTCATTTACTGACCATTTTAAAGAAAATGAGACAGTGATGTATGTAATTGGGAAGGCAGCTCTTTCAATTTAAAAGTTTCCATTTTCAGAAAAGTCCACTCGAGCGAATGGTTTGGAGACTATAATCGGAGAGAATAAATGCATACAAATTTATTGTTTTGATTTGTATGTTTTATTTCATGAATGTTTAATATAGAATTATTGTGGGGAATTTATTATGGGCCACATCCAATGTTACAGAAGCAGAATTCTGCTCTGATTATAGGACACCTTCTTTCTGTCCTCTCCCCTCCCTTCTGGATTCTCTGGAAGAGATCAATAGGCTTTGCAGAGGGATCCAGAAAATTCATCAACAGAAACAAAGGATGCAATGGTATGTTTCTTTTATTTTGATATAGTAAGTATCACTTTCAGAAATGTTATGTTAGCAGATTTAAAATTTAAGTCAGGCCTCAAAACTTACCTGTTATACTTAAGGTAACCTACATTCCTTTTGTAGCCACCTTTTCAGTCAATTTTACTACTTTTTTTATTTTGGCTTCTGTTTGTTATATAAGGTTCATTTTGTGTTACATACTACAGAGAGAGACACACAGAGAGAGAGAGACAGAGACAGAGAGATTTACACAAACACCTTCCTAGAATTTTTCAATGCAGTACAATGTAGAATACACACAAGAACAAAGATAGAAAATAAGAAATAGAGAAAGAAAAATGTTTTGTGGAAAAAAAACCATACAATTGTTCCTTCTGCCTTTTATGGAGTTATTATCATCTTAAACTTTTCATCTCATTCTTAGTCCTCAAATCCTCAATTTGTTTTTCTCTTTTTTCAGCAAAAAGTCCATATTATGTTTTCAGTTCTTTAAAAAAAAGTCTTGTTTTTTTTTTTCTTTCTCTGATCAAATTGGTCAGCTTCAGCAGGCAGGCAGGCAGGCAGGCAGGCAGGCAGGGAGGGAGGGAGGGAGGGAGGGAGGAAGGAAGGAAGGAAGGAAGGAAGGAAGGAAGGAAGGAAGGAAGGAAGGAAGGAAGGAAGTCAGACTTCCCAGGCAGACCACATTTGTAATATTACTTTACTGTAAGGCTATATCAATAAAATGTTGTAATTCTGAAAATACAAATCTCCTGCTATCTTCTTACAGCCGCTTATTTAAACATTCCCTAGGCAACATTTCTTTGCCTCATCTCTCAAAATCTTTCTCACAAATTATAACAGAAAGAAAAAAAGATATTGAGGTTTATAGTTGGATACAGCCAACTCTCTCACCCTGTAATGCTTATCTAAATAATGTCCATCTGAACCTTTGACTGAGATTTTCTTCACTTGATGGATAGTGGGAGATAATGGAAACATGCTTTATCCCAATACACTATTAATTATGTTTGTGACTTCTGTATTGTTCAAAAACACTGCTGTCAATGGAAAGGAGCAGATTTGTTGTTTCCCTTTCAAGATATTAAAAACTAAGATGATAATAAAAGAAGCAATGTTGTTATTCCATACATTGCAGGAATATCTGAAAAGCTCAGGAGGATCTTCAGCCAACACAACATACGTGCACATTTTAAACCCAAGAATACACTAAGGCAGAAGCTTGTCCACCACAAGAATAAAACATCCAGGCACAAACTGAGCAACATGGTATATGTAGTACAAAGCAGTGAGCCATGTGCAGATCTGTGCATTGGGGAAACAAAACAACCACTTCATAAATACATGCACAACATAGAAGAACAAACCCATCAGGACAAGATTCAGCAGTCTATCTGCATTTAAAAGATAAAGGCCACTCTTTTGAAGACAGCAAAGTCCACATTTTGGACAGAGAGGACCACTGGTTTGAAGGAGGGGTCAAAGAGGCCATCTATGTCAAAATTGAGCAGCCCTCTCTCAACAGAGGGAGAGGGATATGACATCATTGATCTCCAGTCTACAACATGGTCCTTTCAGCATATCCAAGAAGGCTCCACACACATTTGCGGAATTGGGAGAAGGGAAATTAGAAGGGTCCCCTTCTACTCTGTTATTGTAGGGAGGAGGGGAAAAGAGGGAGAAGGAGCCCCTTCTCCCTATAATCACGATCCTCCCTCACTGTAGGGCAAGGAGATTTATGTCCTAACACCCTAGGTCATTAAATTTAAACTAAGTCAAAAAGGTGGAGGATTCACCCAAAGTCCNATAAACAATGATGTTTAACTATTTAACAATGACTTTTAAAACATTTTTTGGAATCACCTTGCCTGGAAATATTCATTTCTTTAATGACTTATTACGATGGGGTTTGAGTGAAAAAGTATACAACAATGCTTGTTTAAATTTCTCTAAGCAAAGGTTTTAGTAGTCTAAAGATTCAGTTAGCCACAAGCATACATCTCCTTGAAGGAAGCATGAAAATAAATACATATCAAACACATGAACTTCTTGAGATATCATCCACTGGATTCATGTCAATCAAATCAGTACTGCTTTTGAAGCTTACTAAATGAATGATTATGAAGAAAATAGCATCCAAATATTTATTTCAATATATAATAGGAAACCTGACATTCTAAGTTGTTTCTTAAAGTAACATCTTACATTTTGAATGTTATTGAAGCATTAATGATCACAAAAGCTTTGTTGTCTGGTGTTTGCACAAAAACCAGACAGCTCTGTTGCATTGTCTCCTCAAATTTATCAAAATGCAAAGGATATTTCTTTATGTAAAAATAAAAGACAAGTTATCTATTCAAGCATCTGAAATGCCCAAGGTCTTTCTTTTCTGCAAGGCTCTGCCTTTAAGATTCCTGGCTTTCAAAAACCAGTCTGGGTGGCTAAATTTATGTTTAAAACTATTCTCACAATTTCCACTAGAACAGGAACTGCTGAATGATAAAAGTTGCCATACATATTGAGACTACTTTTTAAAGATTTTAGACAAGATAAAGAGCATCTGTACAAGTTGAAGTTGGCTAAGTGATATTGATGGAAAAGGAATGTCATCTTATTTACAGTTTTTCGCCTCTCACCCCTTGAGACGAGCTTTTACAGAACTTCATTTTCAGACAATGCCAACCACTTATTTGGATGGAAGATATAAAAGATTACCCACCCTGTATGCATTTGTGATAACTCACAGGTGGAAGATCTGATTCTTTATTTATTACATTGCAAATTACATCAGGAAACCAGAACTAGATTTATTATGCTCTTGTTAACCCAACTGCATCAGTATAGCACGAAAGAAAGAAAAAACCTGTTTCCTGCTGATTGATGTCATGTAGACGATCAAAGAAAATAAGTTTCATTGTTTGCAATGGCCGCAAGGAAGGTACAAATGCAGATGTTGATAGATAGTGCGTTTAATTATAGGGGAAATGAATTGAACAGATACAGATACAAATTGTTGTCATTTTATACAGAGTTTTTGTTAAAACTTATGACTGCAAGCAAATGTACTAAATATAAAATGTAAATGCAAACAACATTTCCTTATGCAGGAATAGAAGACATGTTACCTATTCAAGCATTTGACATTTCCAAGATCTTTCTTTTCTCAAAGGGGCTGTCTTTAAGATTCCCAGCTTTTGAAAACTAGTCTGGTGCAAGAGCTTTGGGGAATCAAATGAGATGGGAAACGTGTTGCTGACAGAGCTATCTCTTTAAACAATTGTCACCACATAAGCACAACACTATTTTCCCCCATCTGTCCATCTATCAATCCTTTCTTATTTACCAATATATCACTGAAAGGCAAAGTATCCTCTTGCAGATTTTGCTAATGAAATTAACAAGAGCTTCATATCATTCTCACCTTCTAAAAGGACTGGTTTTTTTAAAACAACAACAACAATTTGGTATGTTATTGCTAGTATTTAGGGGCTGTTTACTCATCCAAAATAAAAAAAAGAGATTGAGGCAACCAGTTAATTAGGCTTTACATGTAATATACAAATAGATATTATTGTACTAAAGTGAAACAGGCATTCAAAAACATTTGCTGCAAATCAGGTTTTTGCCCTTTAAAATTACTGAAATGCAGTATGTTAGGCATTCAGTGATAAATACCAATAGCAGACAAGCTTTCTGGTCAAGGCAAACCTAATGTTTGTAATCCAAAATCATGTTTATAGATTCTGGACATCTTCAAAACAGGTTATAAGTGACACATTTTATTTTATGCTTGCTATTCAATGGGGATTATTGTCCATTAAAGATGAACGTTGTTCCAAGAGTTAGACTGCCAATGTTTCATTAGTCATCACACTTATTCTCCAAAGTCTTCTTTTACAGTGCTCTAATGCTTTTCGAATGTGACAACCTCTGTTAAATTTATGTACTGCTGAAAACCTTCCAGTACAGTCTTTAAATGTAAAACATTTACTAGATTTTCGGTTTCCTAGAGAAAGAGTTGAAATGTTCACTACAGAGCTTAACCATTTCCAGGAAAGATCAGAATTCAAATCCAAATATTTTAGCCAAAAGACAAGAAATGGGCACAGCTAATATACAAAGTAAACCTTCAACCACAATTGAGTCCAAAATTTCTGTTGCTAAGCGAGATAGTTGGTAAGTGAATTTTGCCCCATTTCATTACTTTTCTTGCCACCATTGTAAGTGAATCACTTGTTAAATTAGTCACATAGTTGTTAAGTGAATCTGGCTTCCTCTTTGACCTTGCTTGTCAGAAGGTTGCAAAAGGTGACCCTGGAATACTACAGCCACTAGAAATATGAGTCAATTGCCAAGCATCTGAATTTTGACCATGTGTCCGTGGGAATGCTGCAATGGTCATAAGTGTGAAAAACAGTCACAAATCACTTTTTTCAGTGCCGTTACAACTTTGAAAGGTCACTAAATGAACTGTTATAAGTCGAGGCCTATCTGTAATTATTTGCTCTTTTTTCATAACTATTTCCATTACCATGTAAAGCTCATTGTCATTAAAGGGGACAATCTCATTTGCTTGTCTTGCTTAGTCTTTGCTTTATTACTGTTACAGCTGTTTTTTTCAATTTTGACAAAAATACCAGGAAGCTAGAACATTAACCTAGAAAGAAGCATTAGAAAGATATTTATTAAGGAGAAAAGTATGATGGAAAAGAGTAGAAAGCAGCCCTCCAAATATAAGATGTCTAATTCTTATAATTCTACTCCATTGAATTACAATGGATATTGTAATTCAACAGTTTGCATTTCCCTCTGGTGTAAGATTATAAAAATAGGTTTGGTAGGTGGAAACTTTGTAGACTTCAATACTATCAAAACCCATTCAGCATAAAAGCCCCAAAAATGAATGAACGAGTGAAAAATGAATCAGAAAAACTAGGATAATTCAAGCAAGGTGGAAACAATAGTAGATATGAGTTATGTACGTAAGCAAGAGTAGTTATCTATATGGTGTTTTAGAATGAAGAAAATGAATGGACCTGCTTAAGAACTGCAGTCATTATTCTGGTCCTCAATGATAAAATGACAAGATGGCCAAGGTTACCTGGCAAATGAGGAGCAGGAGGAGGAGGAGGAGGAGGAGGAGGAGGAGGTGGTGGTGGTGGTGGTGGTGGTGGAGGAAATGTTTAGTTCACTAAATGAAAACCTGCATAAATTAATAATTAATAGTATAAATAAAATAGATTCTTCAAAAGCAAATACTATTCTGGAACTGTTAGAAATAAATGATTTTTATTTTGATTTAATGCAAATTATTAATGCAATTCTTTATGTTCTCTTTCCCGTCTTCTACTTCAGTCTTGGTGATATATTGATGAATACCACAGCTGGTCTATTTATGTTTAAAGAATTTTTGTATATAATATAAATGATATTCCAGGGTAACCTTAACAGCCAGAGATAAATATTTAACATCTATGGAGACTTCAAGGTGCCTAAAGATCTTGTAACAGAACACACCTTGTAACATGATCCATATTTTTGGATGCTTGCCATCTGCCTATGTACAGATGCCTAAACTGAATCCAGTCTATAATAGATTGCTTCAGAAAGCTTTTTTATTCTCCTCATATTCAGTTAGAAGATTGATTTGGTTATCTAAATTAACATTTCTTATGGCTTTTTCTGCCAACTTTTAACCTTCCACGTAAACAGCATTTGAATTGCACTATTTTGGCTATATTAAGGATTGTCATATGCACTCTCTTCATATTCAAATATTAACTTGGGTTCCACTAAATTAAATTACTGAATGAGTTTTTTTTAAAAAGAGGAAAATACATTTAATTGTACAGAAAAAGAGAGATCAGGCATTTTAAAATTCATTTGTATGGTACATTATTTCCAAATGCAGGAATAACCTTGACTGAAAAAGTAAACAACCATAGAATTTTTAAAAAAAATACTTAAAATTTGAATAACTGCTGTCTGATAAAACATTTCGGTCAAAGGACAGCTCAGGTCTTCTGAATACTGTCTGTTCTACTGCCACAGCCTTCAGTTTTAGGAAATTTCTGCTGCTGCTTAGCTGCAATCTGCATTGCAACTTGGGGTTTAAACTGCTTAGTTTTGGCAACCTAATACATTGGTTTTTGCAACTATGGGCAATCAAGATATAACCATTAAACAAGGTCTGTTGAATTGGGTGATTCCCAGGCTTTACAAAGATGCCTCTAGGAAATGTGCAGCAGGTGGTAGTATTTGCATTGGTTTCTTTAATTAATTAATGGCCCAAGACCAAGTCACAAAATTTAAAATACATTAATACGGTACATGTTGAAAAGGAAGAAACTATAAAATTAGAGATTCATTGGAGGCACTAAACAGTTTCTATAAGCTAAGGCTATAATAAAAGGCCTTCAAAACACTCGGATATTGGTCATTTAGTAAGAATATCTCAATCTCCTAATTATGATTGGAGTCTGAGGAACATATTAGCTCTGACTGCCAATGAGGGTACAGTGGGCAGCTTAAAAATACGTGAGGAACAGATGCAACCTCTATAAATACATACTCTATCTTCAGGTGGAAGGTTAGCATATCGACCAGCTGTCATCCTTGTAGAGTTAGGGAGAAGACCCTTCTATGTGGGGCATTCAGAATCTTATAAAAGTAATTGGAGAGTGTCCAAGGGGAGAGAGCAATTTGTCTGTAAGAAAGATGGGTTCTGTCTACCTGAATGTCTCAATCTCATAACCTCTGCTTAAGCTCCACCAGGGATTTTCCTAGATCTAAAGTAGGTAGGGCTGGTATTGACAGTCCATATTGTCCCAAATCTTGAAATATTTGTTTCTTCCAAGTAGATATATATCATGTGGAATGAGAGCAGCAACAAAATTCCCCAGAATCTTAGCTGACATGATCCTGCCTGGGCCTTGAAATGAGATGCAATTAGCTTTAATCTGGTGATGGCATTAGAATCAAGTTAAAGAATATGTACTATTGATTTTAAGAATGTTGTTTGTATTCATTCAAGGATTGAGCCGGATTTGTAAATACACATCTGAAATCCATCAGATTTCACATCAAGTAGAATATAAACTTACTGCTTATCACTTTCAGTAGTAGATATATTCTATACAGCTATCTGGATTAGTAGCTGTCAATTGTCTCCAACATATGTCCTTTTACTGTTATTCATAGCTTATTAAACTATATCATGTCATTCATTACCACAAGGAGGTTATTGAACTAAAATAACATATATATTTTATCCTGGAATAGTTGGTTTTTTTTTAAAAAATGGTTTAATCTAAAGTAAAGTATGCCAATGATGTTTCAGATTACAGGTGGGCAATGTATGATTACTAAGGTCCCATAACCTTTGGGAGGGAGGGCACAGTAGGTAGGATAATGACATTAAAGAGGGCAAATTTATGGCAAGTGTGAATCTGCCCTCCATAAGGAAGTGGTTTGGGTGGGGGAAATCACCATTATTTCCCATTTGACCTACCTGGATTGTGGGGAGAGATTTGAGAGGTTTAATTCTTTTATTTTTAAATTATGCCCGTTCTGGGGCTTACACTACAGGTTTTATATGTTTCTCACCTCAAAATAATGGGGAGCCCTGTTCCTTTTTTGGGGCATATAAAAAAAATTCAGACCCACCAGCTTTCCAACCTTTGTTTTAAGTTTTATCCACTTTATAAAGTCAGTCTTGTGAGAATCATTGCAAACTTTAGCATTAAACTATGAACCAATCTGAAACCTGTTTAGCCTCTTAGCAGGGTATAATTGTTAAGAAACTTGGCTCAAAAAGAATAAACTGTGAAAAAAAGGGGAACAGAAAATACATTATTTATTTATTAACTTTTTATTGGTAGCATTTATGTGGTTGCCCATTTCAGACACTAAGACTCTGAGTGGCTTAATTCTGAAATAGAGAAAGAACTACTCCAGATCTTTGTCCAGCCTAGCTGGGTTCTGATGTATTTTTCACAGTGGTCTGTTTCTGTCACATAATGATGGATTTGTTAATTCACTGAAGATTCCGAATAAATAAAATGCCAGGAACAAAACTGCAAAGCACTGCATAACTGTTCCTGGAAAAGTTGGCAGCCCAGCCAAAGAAAATTTGAAAATAAAATGAGAATCAAAACTGAAAGGTGAAAAGAGGAAGATAAGCACCACTGGACCATTAACGTCAAGGGTCATTAGAGCTTAACTTATTCATATTAAACTCTTGCAAATATGTCTTTCTAATGCCTTAAACACGAAATAGACGTAAAGTCTTACCGTGTGAAACCCTATTTAAAGGATCAGAAACGTTGGTCATAAGTCTTTACACCGACTGTTGGGTTTCGGTGACGAAATATTTATCTGTAAAGTGGGGGGTTTTTCTCAGTACGAATCTTATACCTGGTCTTTATTGGTATGAACTAGTCACCTCTCGTTTTCATTTTCTTAATGTACTGCTTTAAGCAACCATTGTCCTCTTCACAGAACACATAAGCTAAATTTCCAGATGTTTCATGTAGAAAGAAGGAAAAAAATACCTTTTAGGAAGTTTTTAAGAAGAGACTGGACAGCCATTTGTCTGAAATGGTATAGGGTTTCCTGCCTGAGCAGGGGGTTGGACCAGATGACCTCCAAGATCTCTTCCAACTTTATTATTATTATTATTATTATTATTATTATTATTATTATTATTATTATTATTATTATTATTATTATTATTATTATTATTATTATTATTATTACCATTATTATTATTATTATTGTTGTTGTTGTTGTTGTTGTTGTTGTTGTTGTATTATAAATCTGATGTACTACACTCCATGAAGTTTGTAGATTAAAGATGATATGCAGTTGAAAAACCATTGTTTCTTATATGGTCTCCTAACTCATTTGGCTTCTCTAGATAATGGTGTAGAACAGGGGTGTCAAACTGCCGGCCCACAGGCCGGTTTCGCCATACCGGAGGCATGCCCACCCCACTGCCGGCAATGGCGAAAAAGCTCCGATACGTCGCGCGACATCACGTGACATCGCGAGTTTGACATGCCTGGCGTAGAAACATGTGAACTCATTGTAAGTTATAAGACTATTTAAAGCTCAGCTTGTAAACCAATATGCAAAAATAGCCAGTGGTAAGGTAACTTGATCAAAATTATGAAAGGACAATTTCAAAAGGTCTTTCTTTGAAAGAACTATTGAGAAAATTTTCTTAAGTTAGTTTCTTAGGTAGTCTGCTTCCATCTGCCATGTTGTTAATTCAGAAATCTAAAATTTGGATATCACTAAATATGGGGATACATAATTTAAAATTAAGACAAAGTTTACTTTCTAGTTTCTGTAAGTGCTTTCATCTTAATAACTGACATAACCTGAAGGAAAAAATATTGTTAACCATTTCTTCCAGAGAAAACACTACTTTCAGAATCATATTATGTGTGTGTGTGTGTGTGTGTGTGTGTGTATGTATGTACTGTATGTATGTATGTGTGTGTGTGTGTGTGTGTATATATATATATATATGTAGGTCTTTAGTTATTCGGGTTTTCTCCCGCGTAGAATTAAAAGTACCTTGGCGACGTTTCGACGAAGTCACATTCGTCATCTTCAGGCTGGTGTCTTCAGCTTCGTGCTTCTAAGAGTGGTGTGTGATCGCAGCTGTTTCTTCCTTTTAACTGCCAGTGGGGTTGG